>NC_090440.1:1052144245-1052387638 GCF_031143425.1 Pleurodeles waltl
CTATGTTTCTTAAAGACATATTTCCCCCCGGCCATTTGTCCTGCTCAGTGGACTCTAAATCTTGTTCTCACTTTTTGATTTGTGCACCGTTTGAGCCTCTGCACAATTACTCTCTTAGGATATTGGCCATCAAAGCTGCCTTTCTAGTGGCCATAACGTCCAGGCGAGAACGTTGTTGTTTCACAGAGGTAAATGCTGGAATTATTTCATGGAATGTGAAGGGCCTCAACTCCCCCAATAAGCGCTCTCAACTGAAAGAATACCTTGAGGATCATCGGTACGATATAGTGGCCCTACAAGAAACACATTTGAAGAGGGGGGAGAGACACCGTCTTCGTCACAAGCACTACCCTCAAATTGCTCTAGCTTCAGCACCCACAAAACACTGCGGGGTGGCGTTACTGTTAGGCAGATCAGTCCACTTCAGGGAAATAGGGTCTAATAAAGATAAGGAGGAACGGTTCCTGATGATGAAGGGCAGCCTGGACGGGAAACTTTGTACGATAGCTACTGTCTATGCTCCTAACAGCGGTCAAACACAATTTCTTTTACAGTTCCTGAGTGAGCTAGAGGGCTATGCAGAGGGCAAAATTATCCTGATGGGAGACTTTAACCTGGTATGGGACCCAACATTAGACACAACGCACCCACAGAGGTCACAAACGAGTGCTTTTGCCAAATCAGTGAAGTGCTCCTTTCGCCGTTTGGGGATTTGTAACTCCTGGTGGGCCCTGAAGCCCCTGGAGAGGGATTACACCTTCTTCTCACATACCCACCGCTCATATTCACGGATTGACTACGTATTTTTGAGCAAACCCTAACTCCGCTAACTCAGAGCCTTACGACTGTAGCCATTAATCCAATTGTTATATCGGACCACGCACCGGTGGTGGTTGGTTTTAATTGGTCACTAGCACACAAGCCTTCCAAGCGCTGGTACTTCCCTGGGGTGCTTACCCGTGACGCAGCATCCCGTAATGATCTGCGATTAGGGAATATTTCCAACATAATAGGGCGGGTGATACTAACCCTCATACTCTCTGGGATGCCTTTAAGGCGGTTATAAGAGGTAAATGCATCGCGCTTGCAGCTGCGATGCACAGATTAAAGACTAAAGACCAACTTCTTCTGGAAAGCGAACTTAAGGTAGCTGAACGTGACCATAAATTGTCCCCGATTTGGCAAGCTCAAAGGAAGGTGGTGACCCTCAAGGGTAAACTACAGGCTACCTATACAAATAGGGCAGAGATGACCCTGCTGAGATTACGGAAATCCCATTACGGCAAGGGCAACAAGATAGGCACCCCCTTAGCAAGACAGCTTTGAGTCCAACAGGCCCGAGACTACATTGAGCAGGTCAAGGACGAGCACAGAGAACACCTCATTGAAGAAGGGAAGGCGAGGGCATTTAGACGATTCTATGAGCGTCTTTATCAATCAGACCACCCACCCGCCCACACCCAAGAGTCTTACTTGCGATCCGTCCACCTACCGCAGGTCTCTCAGGAGACAAATGAAATGCTAGAGGCACCATTTACGGCGGAGGAAGTACAGGCGGCCATTGACGCCCTTCCCCTGCATAAGGCCCCGGCCCCTGACGGCTTTACAGCCCTTTTTTTATAAAACCTTTGGTGCTGAGCTGGCGGGACAGCTTGCGGCACTGTTCAATTATACACGAGGGGAAGGTGCGGTGTCCCCATCCATGGGGGAAGCTCTGATCACTCTCATACCCAAGGTCGGGAAGGACCCTCAACTCTGTGCCTCATTCAGGCCCATTGCCCTGCTAAACCTGGATGCCAAATTATACTCTAAAATCCTGGCACAGAGGCTGGAGGATGTGATGCCAGAGCTGATACATCCAGACCAGTCTGGTTTTATTAAAGGTCGCCAGACCATGACAATTTAAGGCGTGTCATCCACTTAATGGAAAAGGTACACAAGAAAAAGGTCCCGGCAATCCTATTGGGCTTGGACGCCGAGAAGGCGTTTGACCAGGTTGAGTGGTCTTTTTTAGTGGCAACCATGAGACGGTTTGGATTCGGGGAACAATTTATAACCATGGTAATGAGCAACTATGCATGCCCTAGATCCGGCATCTCGGTCAATGGGGTAACATCTGAATTTCTTTATTTATCTCGAGGCAGGGATGCCCTCTTTCCCCTCTGCTTTTTGCGCTTAGTGTCGCGCCCTTGGCAGTGCGGTTGAGGGGCTGCCCGGTGTTCCCAGGCATTAAATTTGGTGCAGATCTCCATAAAATTTCCCTATTTGCTGACGACATTTTATTGTTTGTCACTGAGCCCCGCACATCTCTTCTAGCAATACAGGAAGAACTGACGCTCTTTGAACAAGTAGCAGGGTTCAAGGTAAACACGGGGAAATCCTTTCTCCTCAAAATGACACTACCCGCTGGGGTAATGATCCGGATAGCCTCCCTGACCCCATTTGCTTGGGCCAAGAAAGACATTACCTACTTAGGCATTCGAATTGTCCCCCAGGTGGCTGATCTGTTTAGAGCTAACTGTCCCCTTTTGATTAGGTCTCTACGAGATGACTTCCGGAGGTGGTCCCCGTTATGGCTATCCTGGCTGGGGCGCATCAATACTATTAAAATGACCGTTCTCCCCAAATTTCTATATCTCTTTCAGAGCCTCCCCATTGAGATCCCACAGGATTTCTTCGCGGAGACTCGAACACTATTCACGAATTTCATTTGGCATGGTACAAGAGCCAGGGTATCACACAGAGTACTGATGCGCCCCAGAGAAAGGGGAGGGTTGGCGCTCCCTGATCTCCTGCTATATTATAGAGCAGCACAGCTGCGGGTCTTAGCTGAGTGGCCCCTCCGAGAGTCAGATAAGATTTGGCTGCATATGGACAGAGCGGTGACAGGCAAGACCTTGTGGGATATCCCATGGAAGCCTAAGGGGGCACGACCACCAAACGCATACATTAGCACACCCACCGCCACTATCCTAAAAGTGTGGGACAAGGTAACTAAAGACTTTGAGCCAGATGTACCAAACGTTTTGCGACTCGCAAACGGCAAAATTTGCCGTTTGCGAGTCGCAAAACGCGTATCCCAATGCAGAAATGCATTTTGCGAGTCGTTACCGACTCGCAAAATGCATTTCAGACTCGCAAATAGGAAGGGGTGTTCCCTTCCTATTTGCGAGTCGCATTGGGATGCAAAACCATTTGCGACCGCATATGCGGTCGCAAATGGCATCGCAGTTACCATCCACTTCAAGTGGATGGTAACCCAATCGCAAATTGGAAGGGGTCCCCATGGGACCCCTTCCAGTTTGTGACTGGAGCCCAAAATATTTTTTCAGGGCAGGGAGTGGTCCAAGGGACCACTCCCTGCCCTGAAAAAAACCCGAAACTAAAGGTTTCGGGTTTTTTTTAAAGTGCAGCTCGTTTTCCCTTAGGGAAAACGGGCTACACTTCAAAAAAGAAAACTGCTTTATTTAAAAGCAGGTCGCTAACATGGAGGTCTGCTGACGTCAGCAGGCCTCCATGTTAGCGAGTGCCTATACTCGCAATGGGGCCGCAATTTGCGACCCACCTCATGAATATTCATGAGGTGGGTCATTGCGACCCCATTGCGAGTTGCAGTCGGTGTCTGAGACACCGTACTGCATAGCAATTTGCGACTTGCAAATTGCGAGTCGCAGGGACTCACAATTTGCAAGTCGCAAATTGCTTTTTTCCTACATCTGGCCCTATGAGCTTACATCCTTCCCCTCGCCACACACTCCTATCCACTTTAATAAGGCATTCCCACCAGGGGAACTTCCGGGACCATTTGACCGATGGAGAGAAGGGGGCTGCTTACGCATTGCAGATCTATACCATGGAGATCAACTTAGGAGCTTCAATAACTGCTGCAGGGACTTTCAACTCCCACAGTCCGAACTTTACCATTACACGCAGTTAGTGCACTGGGTCACGCAGCCACATATGAAGGAAGCAGCTACAAGGGATCTTCTCCCAGTGGAGAGATTTGTGCAAAGGGGAGGAGTGACAAAGGGCAGTATTTCTATGCTATACTCTATACTAGCTATCGCACAAACAGCGCCGACCCCTCGACACATCCCCTTTTGGGAGCAAGTCTTGGGTGCTTCGGTAGAGGAGGACCAATGGCGCTATCTATATCAAGATATATCCAAGCACAACCGCTCAATGGCAGCTAGAGAAGCTCACTACAAACTGCTTTATAATTGGTACCTATATCCTGAGAAGCTTAAGAAACTATACCCTCAGGTGTCAGATAGATGTTGGAGGGGCAGTGGCATGCTAGGAGACTTTAAACACATATGGTGGGACTGCCCAAAGATTCGCCCCTATTGGAACAAAATTCTCTCTCATCTGAAAGAGATGCTGGGATATCCCATTCCGATTACGATGGAACATGTCCTCTTGGGCCTTCAGGCTCAGGAACTACAGCACCAATCATACGGGGACCGGGCTATCCTGTGGCTAGCTTTGGGTGCGGTGAAGACAACCCTAGCATCCTTTTGGAAAAAAGCAGACCCACCCCCATAGCTCCGTGGTTCACTCAGTTATGGAAAAGCCTCGCCATGGAGCGTCGTTGATAAACGGGAGGGCGCGCGCAGAAGTTTTGAGTGCATATAGGATCCCCTGGTTCGGTTTCTTTCCAGGGGCTTCCCCTCACAACTTGTAGCCCCAGATTAAGGGCTTTGCACCTCTTCCATATCTAGGAACCAGAGTCTGAGACGGGGGGGACTGGAGAGGACTCCTGTGGATCCAGAGAGGGGAACCCCCAACCACTGACTACTCTTAGCTATTCCTGACACGACCAGGGATGGATTGTTTGTTATATGTTAACTTGTTTACTTTTTTTTTTTAATCTGTTTCATTTACTGTAAGTGCTGGCTACGCTTACAACCTTGCAAGATGACAAGCGTCCCTTAGAGCGGAGTATTCCCATTGAACAATGTAACACTTACCCCTGCTGGGGACAAACAACAAAGGGGATGGAGTTTTATTGAGTAGTCTATGATGCCTATTGATTAGATATGCCTGTACTGTTTTACAAAATATTAATAAAAAGAAGATTACAAAAACAAATCCTCTGCTTGAGGTTGGAACTAAACATAAATTTGGTTAATGACTGTCCGCAGAGTTCTGAGCAAACACAGAAACTGAAGGGAAAAGATATGATCATCATAGTTAAGTGAAATGCCTGTGCCAGGCTGCCTTATTTTATTAGCCACAATGTTGTTACCTTGTGTAATCATCATGGCAACAGCGATCAGACTTATATTTCTACTGATTATACAACTATCATTTACTGTCTCTTCTCTACTTTTTCTCCTATCCTACTTTCTTTTCCAGATCCAGTTCTCTCTATCTTTGTATCCTTTTCTTGGTAGTGCTTTCATCCAGGTGGTGTTAGGATTATGAACGAGTTACCAAGAGTTAAAAACCTATGTTTTATGTTGGTAATAAGGTGCTAATAAGTTTGATACATGGACTGAGACTAGTGTCACGGCTGCTTCTTCACCAGATATTGTGACAAGTATTAATGATTCATTGCACTATGGCAAAAGTGGTGAAGCATTACAATTTACTACCCAGCAATGGATATTACACATTTGTAGTGTAACTTGAATTAATTTCAGTTACCATGACCGCTAGTTTACACTTTCAAGTGTTATCTGTTCTGCAACCTAAAGCTATTTTTTCCTTGCATATCTCAAAAAGACATCACTATGGAGATTGAAAATGTGGCCAGTTTCTAAGAAAACAGAAAATGTTACTGTAAGAATGCAGAAATGTGGCACACAGGATAGAATTTATTTCTTCAAACATACCCAGACACCTCTATGGCTTGTCCGCAGATTTCCTTCAGATCCAGTCCAACTGTTATTCACCGCCGCCTCCACTCTGTACCAGCCCCTTCATTCTAAGGACCCTTCAAGTGAGGAAAGAGGGTGAAGAGAGAGCATGAAAATACTAAAAGAAAATGTTAACATAACTGCTTACAAGAATGAAATATATAACATTAGGAATAATTTTATTAATGACAACATATATCCTTCCCTAATGGATAAAAGTGCTAGATCATTTAATAGTCTTTGACACAGTGATGTGCGTCTTATCTTATTGCCCACGTATTGTGATGTTGAGGGAGGACTGAGGCACTGCATCCTTAACAGAAGGATTGTAAAGTCTAGGCAAACAGTCCATGCTCGTGTTTGCCCATTTTCTAACACAGCCAACTTGTATTTCACCTGACAAATTCTCAGAGGTCTAGTTAACGAAGTGTCCCTTTCTCTTTACTTGTATATATTCACCAAAGTTCAAATTCTGTGTTTTAATCCCATGCCATACATCACATCTTCTTTTTTGTCAGGTTAGCGCAAAACTATTTTGTTCATCACTTCATTTCGTTGAACACATAGGGGGTCATTCTGACCCTGGCGGTAAATACCGCCATGGCGGAGGTTGGCGGTAGCACCGCCAACAGGCTGGCGGTGCTCCGCCGGGCATTCTGACCGCAGCGGTACAGCCGCGGCCAGAAGCGGAAAGCCGGCGGTGTACCGCCGACTTTCCGCTGCCCATTGGAATCCGCCATGGCGGCGCAGCTTGCTGCGCCGCCATGGGGATTCTGACACCCCATACCGCCATCCTGTTCCTGGCGTTTCTCCCGCCAGGAACAGGATGGCGGTATGGGGTGTCGTGGGGCCCCCGTAAGAGGGCCCCACAAAGAATTTCAGTGTCTGCTTTGCAGACACTGAAATTCGCGACGGGTGCAACTGCACCCGTCGCACCTTCCCACTCCGCCGGCTCCATTCTGAGCCGGCTTCCTCGTGGGAAGGGTGTTTCCCGCTGGGCTGGCGGGCGGACTTTCGGCGGTCGCCCGCCAGCCCAGTGGGAAACCCAGAATGACCGCCGCGGTCTTTTGACCGCGGTACGGTCTTCTGGCGGTTCCCGCTTGGCGGGCGGCTACCGCCGCCCGCCAAGCTTAGAATCAGGGCCATAATGTATTAAACAATTGAGGTTTATTTTAATACCCAGTTGTCTCCTTTTGAATGATACAAATGGTGACACTGTTGGGAAAAGTGAGGTAGGACCACAAAATGTCTTGATGTGCACTTTCAGAACATGTAACCAATACACTAGCCATGTGAATGCATTCCTTAATCTTATGATACTTTCTTCCCTAATCTATATGCTCTGGGGCAATAAAGTGTTATTCATCTTGTTCATAAACTCCTTCATGCTTTCTGAAAGTAAATTGTAACCCGTTGACAGGAATCAATGTTTCTGTGATTCCCTCACAGAGGAACCTGCCTGTCAAGAAAATTATCAGTATAGTTATGGTTACAGTATTTACCACTCATATCAACGCCTAGTGAGAGTGGTACTCCATAAGGTCTAGAATGTACATCCCTTGCATGCAGACTTCATTAAGTGATCCTATTATATCCACTGTCAATTAGTTTAATGGTGTCATTGGAACCTCAGTTGGAGATAATGGAACTTTCCAGCTTTGATTTTGTTGCGTGCAGCGCAACCGAAACAATACTTTACTTGTTTTTTCAACTAAGGGATCCATATAGGAAAACCAGTCCTGGGCTCTAATACTCTTCGTGAGGCTCCTCTATAAATGGCCTTTTTTGTCCAAATCAACAATTCTTGCCCACAGCTTTCTAGAAGAAACTAACTTGTTGCTTCTTAAGATGTCTTCATCTACCACACTTAATTAATTTCTGACAGTGAATTCTATTGAGTTACTTCATTAGACATTTGTGGCCATCTGTGCATTGGTCTTTCTTGGACCACTTTTAAAATGTAATCATCTGCCATGCTTCCCTCCCGTTCATTCTTATTGAATCTGGATAAATTTTCACAGATAAAACATGTCTGCGCATTGGTCTTCTTCCTTTTCTATTTTACATAATAACATGCAGAAGAAGAAATCTGCAGCCAATTGTGTATGCCTGATAAATATTTCTACTAAAACTGAGCCCTTCCAATCCAAAAGGCTGTCTCACAATTCTGCTGTTTGGCACCTTTAGATGTAAACATGTAAGATGTAACACTTCAGATGTAAGAGGCTTGTGATTTCTTACTGTAAAAGGTTTGGCTTACAGAAGTACCTAATGGCCCAGTGGTAGGCTTTGGCTTCGTGTTCTACAGCCAACTGATTCCACACTAAGCCCTTTAGGGTTCAGGAGCACAATCCACATACACATTATTTTCCTTTGATTACCTATGTCAATGTAGCCACTGAAGCCTTGGTGTTTTCATCCATGCTCCCATCAGTTTTCCTGCTATCATCAGCATTTCCCAATGAAATACTCAGAGTATCCAAGATACTCTATTGGAGGAACCTACTTTGAAATAGTCTGAAGACTGGAAAAAGCGCAGCGTAGAATGATCTACATGGACCCTTCAACCTATACAGAGAAATGTAAATATACAAAGGTGACTCCTGAATTCTTCTTTGAGATGACCAGCACAAAGCATGCCAACACGCCGAGTAATAAATGCCAAGCCAGTTATGCAAGTGCCACAGTAGACATAGATACAGACATTAGTCACACGGGTAATTGAAATAAGACTCTCCCATTGGAGAGAGCTCTGCCTCATTTCTGATTATGAGTTTAAATACATGTACATTAACGCACCATGTGCACCCTGTATTTATATACTTCCGAAGGTACACAAGACAGGCTCCTTTCCTCCGGAGAGGTCCATCATTTCTGGGATTGGTGCACCAGCTAAACACATCTCTGAGTACAGAGACATGTTTTTTGTAGCCTCTGGTCCGTAATTTACCCTCTTATATTCAGGATACGAAAGATCTACTATGCCAGTTGGAGGATGTGGACTGGACTGAGAACTGCATGTTTGTCACTTTTGATGTTAACTCTATATATACCTCTATCCCACTAGACAAAGGCCTGATGACTTTGGTTTCCATCCTTTCATGTAGGGATGCGACCTTATATGATCATACAGAGATGTTTCTAGATCTCACTAGAATTGCTTTGGGACACAATGGTTTTATACATTATGGTAATTGGTACAGACAGGCACAAGGTGTCACTATGGAGGCCAAATGTTCACCTTCATATGCCAATCTCTATATGGGACATATTGCTAAATACCATTTATGGGCATATTGTCCACCAGCTACTCTACAACACATTTTGTACTGGGGGAGGTACATAGACGACATATTAGTCATTTGGACTGGCACAAATACAGAGCTATAACCTCCAGTTTACACATCATGTGGGTACAAAAAAAATTGAATTCTTGGAGGTCATTCTATATACGGTGGGCAATAGAATTTTGTCTAGAATATCCGGAAACCCACCGCTTGCAATTCTATTTTACATGCCCACAGTGCACATCCAAGTTTACAAATCAACGCCATCCCTTATGGGGAGATGACTAGAACCAGATGGACCTGTAGTGATGACAGGATATTTTGTCAGGAATTGGAGAGGTTAGAACATCGTTTTAGCAATAGGGGATATTCGCAAGGGGTGATCTCCCAGGCCAAAAATCGCACAAATTGAACACAAGTCTCTTTTAACACACAAAAAATACAGCAAAAGGGATGACATACGGCTCTCTGTGATCACTAGATACAGCTCTGCGAGCCCCGCATTACATTCTCAAACGCCATTGGTATATTCTTTTTTTGGACACCTACCTTGAGAAGGTGCTCAAGAAGGGACCTTCATGCACCCACAGTAGAGGGCTTACACTAAGGCAGAGACTTTGTCTAAGTGACATCATGCCCAATATACAGAACAATCCTAGGATGTGGTTGCCCAACAAACCAACAGGGTTCTGTAAATGTGGGGGTTGTATAATTAGTCAATTTGCGCTAAACAAAACTTTCACCTTCTCATACAATACGAACAAGGTCTATCATGTAAGGCAATTTATTAATTTATTTTACTGTATATTGTATTGTTTGTGTATGTGGCAAGATTTACATAGGGAGTACTATCCGGTCATTCAAAGAACAGGTCCAGGAACACATAAGAGATATTAGAAATAGCTACAGTAACTACCCAATAGTTGTACACTAGAATTCTGTACATATTAATATGGAGGTATTGAACATCAAGTTTCAAGGTATTAACCAGAGGAGGAAACAAAAATGGGGCTCTTAAAAAGTGTGAGGCCGAATGGATTATCAAATTACGGGCTGTCGACAAGGGACTTAATACAGATAGAGAATTACATGCATTCCTAGACTAGTGGCCTCTAGGTGTTCTATTATTTTTATGATGCTCATATGTAGATTTTTGTGCCCTTTGTGTCAATTTCTGACTATTGTGCAGTATATAGCACACCTAGGATGTTTTCCGGGCCCGTATGCTTGAATCACTCCAAATACGCCTTATTTGTGCCCCTGTTTCAACTATGTCTTTCTTCATGGTCATATCTTCATGCATCACATTTGTTTAAAACCATGTGCTAAATGTTTGCTTCATTTTGTTGTTGCTTCATGCTCTGCATATTGTGCACTGTTTATTATGACACGTAATTGGGGGCCATTTTTCATATCCATAACTCCTCATATGTATTCTCTATCTGCATATGTACTTTTGACTAATATTACTGTCCCCCATTTTTGGTGTAATCTCTGTGGCCACTTATGCATGTTTCTTCGCTATTTACGCACTAGGTATTCTGCATGCTTTCTAGGGGACCTATGTTGTCTGTATCTATGTCTACTGTAGCACTTGCATAACTGGCTTGGCATTTATTACTCAGAGTATTGGCATACCTTGTGCTGGTCATCTCAAAGAAGAACTTGGGAATCACTATTATATTTTTACATTTCTCTGTATAAGTTTAAGGTTCCATGTAGATTGTTCTACGCTGTACTTTTTCCAATCTTCAGACTCTTTCAAAGTTGGTTCCTCCAATAGAGTATCTTGGCCTCATTCTTGTTACTGTCTAGGCCTTTTTGCTGTTGGATAGGGGTTAGACAACTAGACATTCCAATATAACTACTTTAGCTTTTGTCTAAAGACGAGCACCTAGACTGTTAACCCTTTCTCGTGTCCATTAGCTGAGGCTACATGCAGGTCATACTGGGCTGCGTGTCTCTCGAATTCAGTTCCTCCAGGGGGACAGTATTGTTGCATACTTCGTTATATTTGTCAGTATGGGGGCCTTGATGGGTTAATACATAGGCTACTAAATGTTCCAATGTGGCCGCTATGGTTATCGAACTGTGTAGTCCTTTCTCGCGTTTGGCAGTACAAACAGGCTTATTTTCTCCCGGTGGTTACGAATTCGAGGTGACACTTCCGGAATGCGTCCACCCCAATTTATGTTCTTAAAATATGGTAATTTCCTTTACTTATGTGTATGTAGCTTTAATTATTTTGTTCTTGGACTGTTGAGGTAGGTACATATGTATTCAGACGTGGTGCGAGCTGTACAGTTCATCGGTCCTCGTCTCCGCATCTCTCATTACGTTTTGGCTATACACGCCTTGTTTTCCAAACCAATACAACGAGTACCTTTACATTTAGTGCATATCCTGTGTGACTGCGTAAGAACATACTTTTATGTGAAGGTTGCGTTAGTCGTTGGGTTCTGAGACCATTGCACTAGACATATATTTATTCAGTCGTAGTGACTGTTATACAGGTTGTCGGTCCATATCTCCGAATCCCCTATTAAGTTTGGCAATACATGCCTTGATTCTAAACTAACACAACGAGTGCTGTTGCTCCTAGTGCACATTTTGTGTGACTATATAGGAACAGATTTCTTTTGTGTATAGTGCTAATTTATGGTCTTAGATCTTTGCGTTAGGCATACACCAACACAGACGTTGTGGGTGCTATGTAGTCTCTCGGTCCTGAGCTTTTGGCTAATTCTTAATACAGATGTTCTTTCTACTATAGGATTAGGACGTATTATGGTCCTATTGTGATCAGCTTTTACTACTGCTCTGAATTATCGACCTGATTTGCAACCTTGGAACGTTAGTAAGTGGATGTTTGGTTATTCTACTACTAAGACGCATCCACAAGGACTTTGTTTATTGGGAACAGGTATATATGTTTCCTCTATCTTCCATCTATTATGTATATTTGACCTATTGGGTCTGACGTAGAGCTTAAGTTACTTATGTTCTATTACAGTTATTTGACCTGAGTGAATACATACTCACAGTCTGCCACATTCCTCTACTTCTTTACTTGTTGTAGATTACGGTTTTGTTTGGCTAATTAGTGGTATTCTGCCTGTTTTCACCTCATGTTGGTATTCTTTCTATGATACCTTCCATGGCTTTCTAAAACATGGTACTCCCTCGTTTCACTTTTCGGCTTACACTCTTCATGGTGGTTTGTGGTCTTGTTTTATAAGTCACTTTTTGGTGAACCTCTGTATTATTGGATTTGTCTGTAGAACTTTCACAGATTTGGTGGTGATAGGATGTTATGTCCTATATGATACTATATTACTTGACATACGTCTAATGCATACCCTGTACTTTGCAGTGTTGAAAAAGTCACATGTAGTGACGAAACACGTGTTTTTGCTGTTCATGAGTTATTTGACAAAGCAAGGATTAATTTATCTGATTGAAATTGTTGATATGTAGCAACTTTGGAAGAAGATTTTGGCATTCGTCAATCAATAAAGACTGCATTGGACTGAGATCTTCGTGACTTCCTGCATTACAGTGTTATACTACAAAGGAGTAATGTTGAGTGCTGTGGTTTCGTCACTTAGACTTTTGTTTGCCAGTGATTAGCATACCCTGCCCATACATAACACTCACTTCCCATGACGGCTCCAGGAGACTCAAGCAGCAACTAAGCTAAACTCCCTAGGCCTCTTCTGTAAATGTACTACATGACTTAGGACAGCAGCAAATCAGCAAGCAGCTAAACTGTGTATGGATCTTATATCCCACAACCAAAGTGTTGAACGATAGTATTTGGAAGACATATGTCTGTTTTATTTTAAAACCAGGTACTGCTTTGAGACTACTGTGGAATTCTTTGTAATCATTGCTGCCACACACATGCTGTTGTATAAATTCATTTTGCAGTGCTTCACGATCAACCTTAGACAGCAGCAGTTTGTGTTTTTGCAAGAAGAGTAATTGTGCACTGAGATTTATTCTCTCCAGTCATTTTTGTAAGCCCTCTATAAGCTAAATTGCTTGAAGGCACTGTCCTTGAAATTATACTATGTTAAGTAAACCCAGAAAAACTCCAGTGTGTCACATTCAAGATGTGCATGAAGGGTGAGGGCAGTCAGAATGCCTTTCTTGCCAGTAGTCCTGACATCAGAGCTGGTGTGCGTAGTTGGCCTAGGCAGCACTTTACTATTCTATTAAAAAGCAAAACTTGCAAAATTCCGACTCCAGTTTACTGTAGGAGTGGACTCAAAGACGCTTGAATCATGGAGTGGTAAATAAGATGTGCACTTTTTTTTCCCTGCAAAATGTAATTTCTGAACTTGTGGTGATGCAGGTGGTTCTTCTGCAAAGCCGCCTTTTAGGTATTTTTCCTGCTGTGTGTAGACGTTCATGGGCACACCCAAATAAAATGTGCACATGATTAGTTTAACTGATGTCTTGTTTGGTCAGTTGACTCTACCAAAATTGCTCTTGTGTGTATGGGTGTGTGTGGTGGGGGGAGGGGTACGCAGAATTTCTCTATTGTAAAGAAATCTGGTATCTGGTGCAGGAGTCTCTCCGAATTTCCTATAGTGGCTTCCCGGCGTTTTTACTCGCTCTCACTTCTGTTATTTACTGCTCGCATTATTTTCTGGGCATAATTAGTTCCATTCATGACATCGCTCCCTAGTCTACAACATTGGCTAATACTTATGTATTTTCCAACCTTCTAGGTGTAAAAATTAAAAACTCATTATGCTCATGCATGCAAAATGTTCCATATAGACTTGTACTAGAAAGAATGTGGTCACCGTATGTGGTGCTTTCTTGTAGCTTTTTTGCCTTTGAAAATGTTTTCCTGAATTCTACTTCGTGCAGGTTTATCCCCTTTCAAAATATTTCCTGACTTCAGTGTGCTGTGTCCAAGGCCCAGTTGGCAGGCCTGGGCAAAGCTTTAGGTTTGCTCCTTTACCCTACGCAGAATTGTAAGTCTCCATTCTCTAAAATTTGCCAGTTTGCCAAGCAAGGTCTCCTGGGAGTCCTAGCTGCCTGGTACAGGTGTGCCAATCGTAAATACTTCTTTCCACCGTGAAACCCAAATTGCTACACTGTGTTGTAGAGACGTTCTTTTTTCAAGAGCTCGTTAGTCTTTCTGGTAATTAGCAAATCTTCTAGAGCGCGACGGCCAGGCTAAGAGGTTTCCTATCGCTAAAAATCCGTTGAGCTGCAGATAAGTGATCTGCGACGCAGACAACTACCTTTCCACTACCCAGTTATACAGCCTCAAATTCACGGAAGTAGAACCACTGCTGTAAGGATGGGTCCCTTGAAGTTCCTCTGCGTTTGTTTCCATTTCTTTTTCCGCAAACGTTTAAGAGGCCGTAATCCCTAGCGACACCCCTAAACTGTGAACTATGTCTCAAGGTCAGTCCTTCTGCGAACCCTGAGAGGGGGGATCCCCAGTGGTACAACAACCCCATGCACTAGGGAAATTAACCCTCAAACGATCCCAGGCTGTTGACAATTCCATGCTGATTTGTTATGTTTTGGGGTGCCCGGGCGCACTCATTTAAATTGCCCACTGGTCTCTTCTTGTTTTTCTCCTGGCGTTTAGGGCTCATGGAGTTAATTTCCTTGATTTTTCATTATTTAAAGGTAATTTTTTCAACATTGACAAGTGACTGCTGTGTATGTGGCCCCGTATGAATTTTGACGAAGGGCTTCAGAAACAAAGCGGACAAATCCAATTTGGGTTAACCACATGACGTTTAATACATTTGTCACAATGTGTGTGTTTTTGGCAATATTCAAGATTATATATTCAGGATTTATGTAAACAATACCAGTTTAAGGTTTTCCCAAACATGAAATTATAATAATACAAAAAGCTGTAAAATTGCAAGAATTAGTGGCACATACTCTACCGTCTTTAAAGAAGGTTCCAACTAATGAAGTGCTGCCTGTAATTAATACATTAGGCACAGTTTTTGACAAAATTACACACAGTGTCTTGTGTAACGAGTAGACAACCAGCACTGATATTCCCATGCTGAAACAGATGCGGGTGCCCCCTTCTCTGGCATCCTGACAGAGTTGGTGCTGAAAAAACCTGAAGTGGCAATGTTTACGACAGCAAATTTACAATATCACTAAGGTTTTTTTCCGGGTAATGTTCGAACTCCTCTCTGGGAGCACATTCCTCTGTATCTCTCATATGAGTGCCTGGATTGTGATATATGGATTACCATTCTAGAAAAATAGTTTTATGAGAAAGGCCACTTAATCCTCTAAGTGAGGAAGTGGGTTGTATTCCATGAAGAACTGGATCTTGAGCGATACTTGAATAATAGATGAAAGTGTCATGGATGCTTTATTTGAAGCTTCATTCAACTCCCCTTTTTATCACTCAATTTCTCCTTTCTGTTTCAGTATATGAAATTAGGCTGTGAACACATTCTATCCATATTTCAGATTCTTTGACTTCTGCAAATTGATGAATCTCATAGAACAGATCATGTCCACCTCTTATCCTGGCAGGTCAGCTCTTGTATGTTATTGAGAAACCCTGAGAAACTGAAAAAAGTTTCCTGAAAATACTGTCTCATCCCTTGATACCTCTTTATTTGGCCTGCACCTGAAGCTGTAGTGATTCAAGTTTGCATTGAGCCCTCCAACTTTTGCCCTATTTTCTCTGGCGGATGCACTAAAAAGGTATATTTTAGCTTTCCTAGAAAATTGTCTTCAGGTCTACCTCTAGCACAAACACTGTGACCAATTATTTCCCTACCTATGGAAAAAAGTGATTGCAGTTCTAACCGTCTTGCCATGCCTTTACAGAGTCTGGGTTCAGGGCTGTGTGGTGGCTTAAGAAAGTCTGCTCTCGTTTATATCCTGTGAATTTAGAAGTTTGGTAAATGGATACTTTCATTACATATTCATGCCTGATTTTGTGCTGCAGGGCTCTTTTGGATGTGCCAGCTAATTTCTCAGGTATATGTATGATGTAGCAGAGCATTTCATTCCAATGCTTTAGATATAAACAGAGTGGGCCTTGACTTCACACAGGGAAGTATTTTACCCGCACATGAAGCTGATAACTGGTTGGCGTATCATTCTACTTCCTATAAACTGATTCCATTGCAATGCTTTTGAGACTTTCACATCTCAAAAGTACACAGAAGTCTTGTACATTTCATTTCCATCTCATACATGCTTTATATATAAAAACCTTTTATTTTGTTTTTCGCTGCAGTTGTTTTTAAAAATATTTTAGGTGCAAATTTATAGTTTTGCACACAGGGTAGTACATTGCAAATGCGCTCTATTTAGGGTCTGCAGGAATGCCAGCTTTCCATCAAGGGAGCCCTCTTCTTCAACAGCCTGGCAGCGTAGGGGCTGCCAGAGGAAGAGCATTATATCGCTCATGCTAATTTGGATAAGTGGTGCAATGTTATTTTTTTCTGTCCATCATTGCCAGTTAAAGCATGGAGGTGAGGGTCAGAAAAAAATGACCCCCGCTCCCAATAAAAAACAACTCGCTTAGTGTGGGGGCCATTCATTTTACAGTAGTAACACATTCCGATTTTGTTACAGTCTGATGGACGGCCATAAAAACTGACTGCAGCCGTCCACCATCTGTTTTGTACCGAGACAGGAACCTCCGTCACTGAGGTTTCTGTCATGGCACAGAGATCACTGCTGGGCCAGTGGTGAACTTTAAATTTGGCAGAGTGTAGTCCATCAGGATGGGGGACGTAATGTCCTCTGCCACACTGATGTGGTACGAACTATAGAGCAGGCCATTGGTCTGGACTCAAAGTGCAACCCAGACCTACTGCCCTTGCATGTGCTTGTTCAACTAGTCTGTTCCATTAGAATTAGACTAGGGCTATCAACCAACCAGCCCTGACCAAAGTACACCATAACAATACACTCTGTACAGGAGCACAATAATCCTCCAGGTGCTTTGTGGCCTTTTGGGACCTTATTGATGAGTTGTTGTTTCAGTCGTAAGTTGTGCGACCTTACTTATAGCAATTTTTTATCCATATTTATCATTCTCACTCTTTTTCCTTTTTTCATGTACATGTCAGTCTTTATTTTGCCTTGGACGCTTGCAGGTACTGACGAAAAAGTGTCCAAATGGTGACAGTTCTGGTGACAACTAAGTGTTCTCCGTTTATACCTTCCCCAACCTAGAATATTCATAATTTCGGAGTCCGAGCCTGGCACGTTGTATTATATCACGAATCTTTGGGGAAAAAGACATGCTCATCTTCTCTTTCTGGGATCTTGCCATTTAGTTGAGAATTTTTTCTAGACGAGAGTACAGTGAAAAGAGATTGAAATGTGTAAGTTAATGTGTGGAGGAAGCAACAGGATAAAGGAGGTAACTTTTATTTTAATGTCACAAGTAATTACATCTGTACATAGTTCCGCAGCTTCAGTATTTCTCTAATCTCGTTCAGTAATTATCGCGTTACCAGTGTTTGTACACTTCACATGATATTCTATTTTTTCTTCAACAGGTTAACTTGCTGAATTCAATCCACGACAATTTTCAGCAGTAAGTAAATACATTCATCTTTTAAAAAATTGGCTATTCCGTATTATTGTGTGCCATAATTATAATAATTTATTAGTTTACATGACGAAATTATGTCCGATTTGGACTAGTATTCAGCAGTAGACTTTAATCAGCTCATTGTAATTATGCACCCACGAAAATATGATGCTTTTATGAAAAAAGATTTTCTTAAATGATTGCAGCTCAAGCATTGATTATTTTCAATGTTCTGGGTCATAAATTGCCGCATGATGTTTATTATGGTTAAAAGATGCTTGTGAGCAAAGGTCTTCTTTAAAATGGAGAACGTAGAGGAGTTCAAGCAGAAACCTTCGCACCCAATTCAAATCATGTGTCTAGTAGGTACAAAAATGATGTTTTTTGTTATAGAAAGAACCCCTTAGAAAATAAAACACAAACATTTTAGAGCTAAATGTATATCACAGTAAGGAAGAGTTGCACAATAGATTGTGACAATGAACAAGGAGGTTGGTGAATTATGCAAAGTGTTTCACTAAATCTCTATTTCATGTTTCTAATAACATTTGGCAGTGGGGTATACCTAACCCTGAAGCATGAAATGGCACTACACAAAGCAATAAAAATGCAAAACACAGTTTTTCTATATAAAACAGAAGCCTATGGCCCTCATTACGACCTTGGCGGGTGGCTTCGGTCCGCCGGGCGGCCGCCAATGCAGCACACCCCTGCCGTGGCCATTTGGAGATCCCCGCTGGGTGGAATCCTAGTTTCCGCCCGCCGGCCTAGCGGGGATCTCAGCCGCAACACAGGAGCCGGCTCCAAATGGAGCCGGCGGTGTTGCGGCCGTGCGACGGGTGCAGTTGCACCTGTCGTGCTTTTCACTGTCTGCATAGCAGACAGTGAAAAGCTGCACGGGCCCTGTCAGGGGGCCCCTGCACTGCCCATGCCAGTGGCATGGGCAGTGCAGGGGCCACCAGGGGCCCCGCGACTCCCCGTACCGCCAGCCTTTTCCTGGTGGTTCAAACCACCAGGAAAAGGCTGGCGGTAGGGGGACTCGTAATCCCCTGGGCAGCTCTGCTAGCAGGTGGTGCGACCGCGCCGCTTCCGCCGCGGTCGTAATGCCCTGGGAAGCACCGCCAGCCTGTTGGTGGTGCTTCCTCTGGAACAGCCCTGGCGGTCTTGGACCGCCGGGGTTGTAATGACGGCCTATGTGTCTTCAGAATATCCAAGAATAAAATTGCAGTGTAGCCTAAAAATAATGAGAAAAAGACACACATAATAAGAATGACAGTAAAACCTACTGTGGGTCAGGTGCAATTAGTTAAAAAGCATTGTTTATTTCTAATGGGTACATCTTTCCACAGATTACTCACTAAGTGAATTATCCTTCTAGGCATCAGGCTGGCATGAAAAACCTTTTACCTAATATCTCTCCAGCTTTGCCCGGTGGGGTCATGTGGCCTCAGCTGGAATTCTGCCTCAGGAAATGACTACACCGATTAATATTAGTTGTCACCTGGCATGCTGGTGTCAGTTCTGTTTTCCAAGCCTCGTCAGCACCCCGTCCCCAGCTCACTCTCCTATGCACTTAACTTGTCAAATGTCACCTCAAAAACTTTCAGGTTTCAAGCCTTGTTGCAAATGACACAAGATCCACGTAACAATTGCTTGTGCTGCTTCAGATCAGAGCATAATGTTGTTGTCTGTGATCCTTGTGACTCCAGGCATCAGGCAGCTGTCAGGCAGCAGTAGGCCAGGTGATTTAGGGTATGCCCTGCAATAGGGTGCCTAAGCAATCTCTTTTGGCCACAAGTAAGTCAATTTTTAGGGAATGATCTCTTGAAACATCTTCTCAATAAAACGGTCACAAACCTAGAACTGTTCGGGTCTGAAGGTTGTTCCCTCTACCAACCTGTTTTACGTCGTCACATACCATCCTAATGTTACAAAAAGATGAGACCTGAGCTTCTCAGTCTATTGTCTGAATCTGTGAAGTTTGAGGCTTTCTAGTGTGCAATGCTGGATTTCTTCAGGAAGGTTCTTGCACCTTCTGCACTGGTGAGCATATCCCTGCCGGCTTCGCAACTCTGGTGGTTCTCACTCTGATTGTTCTCAATCTTATATCTCGATACTGCACCTCCATGTGCAAAAGCCCTTGTGCCTAAGAACATGAAGCCTGCCAAAGAGCCATACTGTTTGTTCTGAGCTCCATTGGACACTGACAGAGATGCAGTCTATGGTGCCTCTCCTGAAACAATCAAAGGAAATTATACATATGGCAAGAGAAAATGTAAAGGTTAATTTTAACGATGTTCCCTTGGCAAAGCACCTCCCTAAGGCTCAGAGATTTGACCAGATGAAGGAGAGTTTTGGTTCCCACTGGAAAGTCTTCGCAATGCCTGGTAAAGACTATGGCCATACAGAACATGATGACTTAGAACTGAAAAGGTCTTTCCTCCTTACAGTATCAGTGCTGACATATCTGGATTTGCAAAATGTGAGTGAACTAGCCACTTCATGAGAAAGAGACATCTCTTACTTATTTAACCCTGCTTCAGAGAAAGTGTTCTCATTCCTGACTGTAGTACGAAAAGCTGCTGAAGCAAATTACTTGTCCCTTTGCGGAGGATGTCTAACATTTTGCCTGGAATCTTGCAGTCGTCCTCCGCATTGTAGAGTCCTTGCTTTCAGCGCATTAAGTCCTATTGGTTCTCGTCATGACTGCTTGTGAGGAGCCCATTTTGGATGCAGCAGTACACAGACAGCCAGGCGTCATAGGTTCTGAGTGAAGCCCACCTTTAGTCTTTTCAACCATGACCTGAATGCCTCATAGTCCAAATGCCATTCTTGAAGCAGAACTGAATGCCATTCCTGTAAGGGTTCCTCACAGATAGTTAAAGAAACTTGATTTTGAGGGCTGAAATTTCTTTGCTTCTGCCCCCAGCCTGCTGGGATGATATGGCCAAAACGTAGAGCAATCAGCTTGCCAAACCACATGAAAAGGCTGTTTACAGACCAATGCAGTGATGGACTTGACCAATGCAAACGGATCTTACTGTGTCGCTCAGACTACACTGAAATCATTGGTCTATGTATGAGCCTTGATGCCATTCTGAGCTGCACACTCGGATGCTTTCCACTGGCTCCTGTGGAGAGATTCAACCCACAATCAAGGACATGCCCTTCGATGCACAGCTTCTTGTTAGAGAGATGACTTCTCACTGGATTGCTTCAAAGACAGTTGAGCGACAGAGCTTAAGCTTTAAGCCTAGCCTTCCCTGTGTCACAGTTCCATCAGCATATTGAAAGCTTAATGGCTATACCAATGCAATGTTCTGCTACCAGAAACAACCTTCTCAGCCCATCCAGGTACTCCAGAAGCTATGTTGCTCCTTTTGGGACAGGTGTGAATATAGATGATGACTTCAGCATCTGTTATTCAGCACCAAGAGGTCTACGGGTGAACGTGCGCTTTACAAATACACCTGTTATGTTATGCAGTGTCTTCCATCGTCTTCTGCTTCTCCTGCCTCAAAACCTCTCTGTCTCTCGTCCCCTCCCCCCCTTTCAGATTACCACCTTCTGGTCAGAGAAAGGTCTCCCTTTTCCCCATATATTTAGGTGGTGCTGATGTCTTGATCATTCTTCTAATCTGCAAAATTGTATGCCCTACTCATACTGTCCTTACTACTGGAATATCCCCCTTCTACCTAGTCATGCTGTCACGGGCGTGACTCAGTTTTAGAGCCATTTGTCCTTCCCTGGTAACATAGGGGCCATAGAGATAGCATCTCTGGAAGAAAGAAGCACGGTATTATATTCACTTTAATTCTTGTTCCCAAGCAGGATGAAGGTCTAAAACTCATCGTGGATCATTGTCTTTTGACTTTGTTATTTTGGCAGGAAAAGGTCAAGATGCTGTCCCCAAGCCAGATCTTACTGACCCTGAATACTGAAGACTTGGTTCTGTTCCTATATCTTCAGGACGGCTACTTTCATCTTCCAATTACTCCCACATGCAGTGATTACCTGAGGTTCACTACTGGATCCTTGTACTCTGTTTGTGGTTCTACCCTTCGGACTAATGACTGCACCACATGTCCTCATTAAAAAATGCTGGTAGTTGCGAACACTTCAGTGTGACAGGTAGGGGTTTATATATTTATGTACTTGGGCAACTGGATAGTGAACACTTTGTCCTGGGTACTGGTTAGTGAACACAATCAGCAGAAGATCTCTCTACTCCATGATTTTGGCTTTACCATCAATTTCCAAAGTCCCAGCTCTCTTCTGTGCAGAGGTTAACCTTCAAAGTGTCAGTACTGAAAATAACCTCAATCAAGATCTATTGGCCTCCTGGGGGGGGGGGTACACATATTCGGAAGGTTATTCTGAGGTTTCTGACTCAGGCTCTGGTCCCAGTAATGCAGTTCTTGCATTTGTTTGGCCTTCACATTGTTTTGCTATCACATGGCAGATGAAGGTCCTTCGATGGTGCCTGAGGTCATAGTGGCTGCAGCAACAGGAACGTCTCTTGGCTTTGGTGCTGACCTTCCACTCTATTCATTCGGATTTGCATTGGTATAAGGGTCCCTCCAACCTCTTGGTTGGTCATCCTTTCAGCCCCCCCAGGCTGTGACTACTGTGTCATGGACACCTCTTTGCTTGGCTGTAGTATCCATCTAGGTGACATGTATACTGATACCGTGGTTCACACAGAACATTTTCAAGACAAACATTAATTCTTGTATTAAACAGGCAAATATGAGTCCCAACAAATACACTAAAGCTAAGCAGCAAATACATGTATTGCAATATGCACAGATTCAACAGTTGTGCAATGTTCAAAGGGGAACACAGGGTGAAGTGAATGACAAACAAGTGAGCAGTGTCTGTTTACAAAGGCGAGTGATAACAAGACAATAGGCAATAAGGAAGAAACTTTGCTGTTCCTAATAATGCAGTAAATACAGTAACAGCAGTATGTTTCTGAGGAAAGAGCCTCTATTGACATGGTCACCCTCCCCCCCCCCTCACCCAAGCCCCACACACACTTTTTGCCTCGTTTCTGGTGTAATTTCAGCTGACCTAAACAGGTCCCCAGTGCCTGATCTTTCCCTAAAACTACACAGTCGTTTTTTCCAATTGGCAAACCTTTAACTACCACTATAAGTCCCTAGTAAATGGTACCCCTGGTACCTAGGGCATGGCGTATTAAAATAAGCCCCCTGAGGGCTGCAGCACAAACTGTGCCACCCTCAGGTACCCCCTCACTAAGGGCACACAATGCTGCTTTCGCAGGCTGTGTGTCTTGTTGCATAACTAAAATGAAAACACAACATGGCACACTGCCCGTGTGCCCTGTCCCCTTTACACTGCATGCATTATATGTAAGTCACCCTTCTAGCATGTCTTCCAGCCCTAAAGGCAGGATGCATTATATTACATGTGAGGTCATCCCTGCATGAGCAGATGTGCCCCTGCTATGACTTTGTCGATTCTCCGACATAGTAAATGAACAGTGAAGCCTTTTTAAGTATATGTGCTGGACACTGGTCATTACGAGTTCCCCAGCTACATGATGGCTTCACTGACAATAGGGATGTTTGGTATCAAACATCTTGTATTTATAAACCTTCACTGAATCCAGTGATGAATTTATTAATACATGCACTCAGAGGGCACTTTAGAGGTGCCCCCTAAAAACCTACCAACTTCTAGCGGGGACACTGACTTGTGAAAACCAGTACAGCCACCTTAGACAGAGTTCTGGTCTCCTGAGGTGACAGCCAATGTGCGTGAGGGCTCAGAACAAAATCCTGCTCTGGTAAGAGGTTTGACCTGCCCCAGGCAGGATGGACATTCCAGGGTGGAGAGCTTCAAAGGCCTTGCCACCTTTGAAATGCTACCAAGGCCTCTCCATATAGTAGAGCAGGCCGGTCCCCAGTTCCTAACCCCACTTTTAGCAGCAAGACTGGTGGGGAAAATTAAGTAAATTTGGAGGTGTGCCCACTTCATGCCAGTCCCACCACTAGGGGGGATGAGCTGAAGTGGACACTGCTTTTTAAATTCCTCCATCTTGCATGGAAGGAATAAGGCCAATAGGGTTAGGGCTATGCCACTTCCCAAAGAAGTGGTCATTGGAAGGGTATAGTCACCCTAAAGGTGAGTAGCCCATTGGCTACCACCTGGCACTCCCTGTAACGTTCCTAAATTCAGTATTTAGGTGGCACCCCCAGAACCCTTGAATCAGATTCCTGTTGACCAAAGAAGAGCTGGACAAGCCAAAAGTCTCCCCAGTAGAGAAGACTGAAGACACCAACTGACTTGGCACTAGTCCTACCGGTCTGTCTGCAGCCTTCAAAGAACCTGCTCCCAGAAGACGACTGTCCTGCAGCCCAGCGACCTCCAAAGCCTTGGGAGGACTGCCTGCCTTCGATAAAGACCAAGAACTCCTGCGGACAACAGACATGTCCAAAATAAACTATCTGTAAAGAAGAAGGCTTCTTGATGAATCGTGAGACCGCTGCCTGGAACAGCCTTTGCACCCGATGTCCCCGGCCGAAGTCAAGTGGCCCACCAGTCCAGTTAAGGTTCCCCTGTGGGCTGACCCCGCCCAGACTTCGCAACCACGCCTGCAACCTAAATCCAAGGACTCCCCCTGACCGCGACCTTCCTGGTAAGCTGTTTCCAATGCCAAAAGACACCCCTGCACTTGGAGCCCCTGGGCATTGGGGACCTAAACTGTCAGTGTCTCTACGACCCCAAGCATCTTTACGTACCTGGGCAGCTGTGGGTTGACTTCACCTGCCTCCTGGCCAGTGCCTACAGCCTGTTCTGAAAGTGATCTTCTCCATTGAATAACATTGGGCGCCCAATGCTATGTTGGCACTCTGCACCAGGCCACCCCTGTGCCGCTGAGGGTGTATGTTTTGTACTGCCTTGCGCCCCCCCCATGGTTGTAGATTTTTAAGAGCACTGAAGTGGTGCATGGAAAGCAATGTCTAAAAGCAACATAGCAGAAACAAACTTAATAATTCTATATCCGAGGATTTATAGATAAAAGAGCGCAAAGACACATAGTGAGCACTAATATTACTCAGAAATGGGCCTCAAGTCACTTGTTGCATGAGCAGTTTTATAAAGCCAATTGCAAGCAAGTGGCAAAATTGCATAAAATTTGTTTTTTAGCACGTGAGCGACAGGGCAGAATGTTACTGTCCGTCTCCAAGGATGGCATTGAGTGGGGCTGTGTAAATTCCTTCTTTTTCTGCACCTTAAACACAGTCTGGGGTTCTTCTGAGAGATATTCGCTCCCAATCTTTTTCTCAATTAAGAAGAAAAAGTGCAACAACAAACATGTTGCCCCTTAAGAGCTCAAGTTTTGAATCCAGTAAGGGCTGAGGGATTACTTACCCCTATGATGTTTGCCTCGGGTGTCTAGGCTCGGGACATGACTCTTAGGTCTGAGTGTCATGTCAAAGATTGCATCCGAAGACAATTAAAGAGAGAGAGGCTAAGCTCTTTATTGTCAAAATTAAGGGTGAAAGGAGGGAGAGGCAGATGCCGGTTGAAGCTCCGGTGAAGGCCACTGGGGTCACCGACTTAGAGATCTTCTCGTCATAAACATAAGAAACAGAGAAGACACTGTATTGGGAAAAAACAGAGGTGAGTCTCCGAGAGGTACCCCCCTTTTTAGGCTACTCTTCGGCCCTGGAGCTGGTTGAAATCCAGCTCTCTATGGATCTGATGTCACTGTTGCTGGTGGAGGTCCTGACAGCAGAGCCGACTCCTTAAAAAAGAACAGATGATGACTGATTTAGGGATAACCCCCCTTATCAGGCATGCTAGCTTGAATCCAGTGGCATAGTGAGCCCTGACCCACATCTGGGCATACCCAGCATACCAGGGCCGACATGTAAAAACAACAGGTGATAGATGGACCGCTGAACAATGTGAAACATTAACCCCCAGTCACAAATTTGGGCCTAAATGCATTGTTTCTTTGCCCATCATGCCTCGGTCAAGGTCACTAGGGTCATCGACTTGGAGATCTTCGCACCACAAATATAAGAAAAGGAGGGGACACAATTGTGGGAAGAAAGACAGAGGTAAGTCTTTGAGGGGTTCTCCTCCCCCTTAGGCTCCTCTTCGGAGCTGGTTGAAACCCATTCCCCTTTGGGGCCGATCCTACTGGTGCTGGTGGAGTTCCTGACACCACAACTGGTTCCAAACTCTAGCATGCACCCTTGTCCCAACGTCCTGGCAAACTGTTCATATCAGGCACCTTACCTGGCTGTCATGTTTGAGGTGTTCATGTGGGCGATGGTCCCCTCTGGGGGTGCCTTTTGGTCCCTTCAGTTTGCCCTGTGGGTTTTCCGATCGTGCCATTTGCGTCATTCATACTGCTGTCACTGGCACTGTTGTTTCCATTGGTGCCCCACGATGCTATTCACTGGGTTCATGCTGCTATCGCTGGCACCTTTGGTCCCATTGATGCTCGGATTGCGCCAACACTGACCCTAGCCAAGCTTTCACTGACACTGACACTGGTCGCTGCTTGAACGAAATTGGCTTTAATACCAACACCTGAACTGACTCCTTGGATTTCATAGCCTGTGGAGCTGTCAAGAACAGAGGTACTGCTTCTCCTAGAAGTACAACAGGTGCAACAAGAAAAACTGCTTATATGACCTCTATGGTATGGTTTTTGCACATGATGACTATGGAGAACCTTGTGAAAACCCCCTTGGGTTTCTAGAGCTGGTGGAGGCCAGTGGGCTCAACACCTTGTCCGAACTCGAGTTTCTGGACCCTTCGGGCCACCTCCCACCAAGTTTGGCCTCCCATGAAGAAGGCAGTATTAACATTATGATTATCCTTACCGACTGTGGAAAAAAGCGCCAATACTTTAACTGAGTTTCTGCAGGCTACAAAGCACTGGGCGGAACACCTTCTGCCCTTCAGTGGGGCCTTTTAGGATCTAGTTCTTTCTACCTGATCTAAATCCTTGCCTACTTTGGCTGTCAATAGAATGATAGCTAGGATATACCGACCAGTGCCCAATGATCTCCAGTTTCTATCTGAACATCTCTTGCCTGAAAATCCTGGTCATTCAGGCATCTTCTTCCTCCAAATTAACAGCAGGCCCCTTGTCTTTGGCTTTCGCCAAAAGGGAATAAAAAAGGTTTGAGACAAGGTCCAAGAAATGTGTTGCTGCTGGGAATTTAGCAGTTAAGTCCCTCAGTGCAATATGCTGCCTAGGGTGGTACAGGCATACTCTATGGGACAACGCAAGTATCATTGCTCCGAAATTACCACATCTGCAAACCCACTTCATGGACCTCATGTATGATGGCAATGCAGCTTTGGGGCAAATTACAGAGTCTGGTTTTGCCAGTGCTAACTCAGTTGCAGGAGCTGTGGGAACATTAATGGTGGTCCCCAGGCATGCCTGTCTGTGACGGTCAGGTTTTTCAAATGATATCCAGCCACCCTTATGGATATTGCATTCAACGGCTCCAAACTCTTCAGAGAAAAGGCTGACTACACCTTGTAGCCCATCAAGAATAGCTTGGCCATTGTTCAGTGTCTAGAGTTACCAGCCCAGAAGACAGCCAGTCAGTTTCAGAAATCAGCCTTCTTTGCAGTGGCCTGTGTAGAAAACCAGAGTACATATTACAAAATATAATACTGTATCTAAGGTATTAGACTAGCTAGAAAAATAATTGAACAAGTATTTGTAATAGGTATTAAAAATCCAATTCAATTTGGAGGTTGGATTATCAATAAATATTAAAGAAAAGTATCTTTTAGAAAGTTACCTTTTCCCAGCCTGGAGTTCATGAAGGCTAATTCTGCATTTGTTCTCCCATTTCTGCCAGCCAGCAAGTTTAATTTAAAGAGCTATGAAAACTGCTCCCAGGGCAGAAAACAGAGGCCTGGGTGTGGGGAGGTGATGTTCTTCCTTTGACAGGAAGACCAGTGGGATAGGCCCTAAAACTGGATTACCTTCAATGAGACCCTCCCCTGTCACAGGCAAAAGCTACTTGACACCCAGGCTTTCTCCTTTGTCCACCTCCTATCCCCAGCCATACATTGTCCACTCACAGCGAGCTTCTTTTTGACATTACACTGTCTGACCCTGCTGGAGTGTGAAACTCTGATTGGCAAGTCTCCTGGGATTTATATATAACAATAGGGGTGCCCTTGAAAGGCAGGGAAACAGGATGCCAAAACAATTCTTGTGTATCTGCTGTTTGGTTGCTGGAAAACCTAACTTTCTTCTATCAGACGTCTGTCTCAGAGTTTATCGTGGCACAGCGGCTGCACTAAACTTGATATCAGTGTTAGATATGGGAGGACACTAGTCACTAGAAGTACCAGAGTACACTCTGCACATAGACCCCCAGCCTTCATATCCCATGTTTGATGTGGCCGAAGACTATCACTATCTTGAAAATGCTCAAAGTGGGTAGGATTGACCTCTGCAACTTTTGCCTTATTGGTTAGGATGTGCCTAGCAGTCATTCCCAACTACTAGCTTGGCCTCGACATAAATGTAACACCTCTAGGCACCCACTTAATAACAGTCCATGACCTCAGGAATGTTAGAAAATGATTGAATCTGCTGTCGCCAAACTAAGAAGGCCCCTGAGGGACTGTGCCTGCTCTCTCTTGTGCAAAAAGAACAAGTGATGGACGGAATGTTGAACAATGTCAAACATTCACCCCCAGTACAGAGATCTGGGCCTAAATCCATTGTTTTTTTGCTGCCCATGCCATTCCAGTTTGGACCCAGACATATGCAAATCAGTCTTGACCCTGTTCCCCATGGGAGCAGTCCAGCCCGAACTGCCAGGCCATGTCTTCCCTGGTAAAAAGTGGCATCCCGTTCCCCCCAGCATGAGCATTCATGTGCTGTACATCTTCTGACCCTTAAGATCATTTTTCTTCTTGCTGTTAAATTCTGCCAAATGAGTCAGGGAGCTGAAAGCCTCCGAGTGTCAGGCCTGCCTTTACTTTTTAATTCCCGTACAACCTTGTGCTCTGAAGCATAGCTGCTTTCTCTACCTAAGATGGTGAGCCCCTTCCATCTAGGTAATTTGGTCATAACCCTTCAAGCTCAACCCCTCCTCACTGTACTAATGAGGAGAGACTTCATAGGCTGGATTCTAAGAGAGCGGTTAGTTTTTATGTTGACTTAAAGAATTCCGGGTGAACAACCTGTTCTTTGTGAGGAATGTAAGGGAAAAGTGGTGCAAGAAAGAACA
The DNA here is from genome assembly GCF_031143425.1 of Pleurodeles waltl. Classification (NCBI taxonomy): domain Eukaryota; kingdom Metazoa; phylum Chordata; class Amphibia; order Caudata; family Salamandridae; genus Pleurodeles; species Pleurodeles waltl. Next base: position 1,052,173,218 of record NC_090440.1, read on the forward strand.
TTATCTACATAAATTATCTTTTTGCACTAAGACTTGCTATGCATTGCGGCCAAAAGGAGCCCTCTGAGGTCGTTGGGGCTCACTCCATAAGCCTATATCTGCCGTGGCTAGGGCAGTCCCTGTAGAAGATGTTGGCAGAGGGGCTGCTTGGTCGTGGCTTCACACCGTAGCCAAGCACTACTGACTTGATTCGGAGGTGAGGAGGGATGGGCATTGTTTCTGGTCTGCATGTTGCAGTTCTTACTAGTGTAGCAGTCTATCAGGCCCTCCATTCCTGGGTTGGTATTGCTTGGGAATCAATTCAAGAGGTGAGTTATCTGTGGGTAGAAGTATCCATCAGAAGAAAAACTTACTTGCCTTTGGCAACAATTTTGCTGATGGATACTCTATCTACAAGCAGTTTCCTCACCAATCTCACCCACCTCCCCCACTTTTGATGGATAGGTATTGGCCAAAATAAGATTCCACTTCCTATGCTCTTGCGCTATGTTGACAACTTGATGTCATTCCCACCTGCTGCTGCATGGACACATTGTTACTAAAGGTACATAAAGATTTCTGCAGTCAGGCAAACCACTACCCTCTACTATATCAACAGACCTGGTGGCGTGGACTCGTGGAACCTACTATGTTTTGTAATGGTTCACTTGTGGAAGTGGGGCAGTGGCAAGGATTCTTCCCAGTAGTGGCTTACCTAGTAGGCTCTTTCTGTGTGAAGTGAATGCTCTCAATTGTCTGTCCCTGGAGGACCAGAATAGAGAGTTGCATCCCGAAGTGACAAAGGAGATCGTCTTCAGATTAGGGTTTCGATTTGAGACTGTCCTCTCTACAGCACAGAACAGTAAATTCCAGTGATACTGCTTCCGTCAAAAGTAGGGTGGGAAGATCGAGCGTGGTTGTTGATTGTGGATATTGAGTGCAGTCTTCCTCAGTAACTACCGCCATGTGCCAGTGGTTTGGTCTTGGTGAGGACAAAACTGATGATGATGCATGCCACTGGAAGTCATTTAAAAAAAGATATAATGAGGCCAATCCCATAAACTTTCTAGTCTAATTTATCACAAGTTACAGATTGTTCGCCTTTCCGTTTTTGCCTGCCATTCTTGTATGTGAATAATTATACCTTTGGAGGGTATATTTGTATTCTTTCCTTTCCTTCCCTTTGGCGTTTTAAAGGCCCAATTTACATATTGCTACATTGCAAGGCAGTCACTGTAATTTTCTACATTTGACAGTCTCAAAAATGTTTCCTTGAAGGGCGTCCACGATAGATTCCTAATCTGTGCAATAGAGATATGATTGTGTTCTCTTTACTTGCGGAGCAATTAAGTGTAACGGAATATGCTGCATAGCATCAATCCCACCCCACTAAGGCACCATGTATGTGCCTCCACATGGATGTTATGGTAAATTAGACAACACCAATACAAACAGGAAAAAGTCACAAAATAAATAACATATAGCTGCTTTAATCTGGGAAGCATTTCACACAAATCAGTCACCCATCAGTGCTGACGTCACTTCAGACTGCCTTCAGACTCTGATCCAGAGTTTCTCACTGTCTTTTGACCAGAGGTTTCCTCACACATTATGTAGTGGGCAAGGGAAAGGTCACCCCCTAAAACAACAGTGTTCAAACTGTGCAGGGCCTGTTAAAAGCAAATGTCTATGATGGACCTCTAACAAATATGCTTGTGTTGCCTGGCGTCAGAACACTAATCCATGGCCTGTGGAGACCTCACCAAGATGAACCTGGAAGTCAAAGCCAAACTCAACTACAGTAAGCACAATAAGACTCCATGTCCTAAGCAGTTGTAGTCAAAACCAAGGTCCCGTTCCCACTTCAGAAGATGTTCCTGCAGCAAGTCCTCATTGTAGTTAAGTCAAAAAAGAAATATAACAAATCTAAGCAAGAAACAGCCCATTTTGTCCATTTTTGAACACCTGAGAGGGCATCATCGTGCCTCTCAGCCTTGCTTCAAATCTCCCATTAGAGTAGTTTCTGTCCCTGGTCCCGATTCAACCTGACTGTCTAGGTCTGTCGTCGAATTTACAGCAAGTAGAAGTATTCAGAGAGACTATGCTCCATCTGTTCCACAGTTTACCGGCTCACTCTGGCCCCCACTCAGGCCTTAAAATACTGCTTTGGCACCACCAACTGTACTGGTTGCATTCACATTAAAAACAATGCCATGGATGCTGCAGGGTGATGTACAGCCTATAGTATTGTCTGACTCTGAACTGAATCTGCTGTGACGTCCTGCCTGGCGCCAACTGGTGTGCAACCTCTTGTTAATCCTTTAGAGTCTGGTACTTTGCTGTTATCTTATGGTAGAGCCCAGACTTTGCATAACCTATATGGCACTGATTCTGACAATGCCACCTGAGGACAAGGATGATTATATTCCCCAGTATGATGGTATGGTGAGTTCAGCTGGTACGAAGAGTTACAGGATGCCACTGGGCTTAACACTTTGCATGATTCTGGCTTTTTTTGTTTGCATTTTAATATAGCTCAAATTTGACCCAGAGGTATTGGAGTGTTTTAAATGAGCAGCAATTACATTATACAATTTCCCTGTCGTGATACAAATGGCAGGTGAAGTACTAGACTTACAACTGCCAACCATGAAAATTAATAGTAATGTGCTAACTATATTATTTCAACCTGGTCAGTCTCCCACTGAGCCACTGTTACGCTACAATGAGGCACATGCTGACAACCTATTGGACACTTGAGTCAAGCCCTGTTTGGGATTGCCCAGCAGTAGACATGTTGCCTGTTGACATCACCCTGCGCCTGATGACCCTACCTTCCTAAAAAACATCCCACTCCAGAGAACCTGGTGGTCCAAACTTCTCCCAGCAGAGTCAATCCAAACAATTTCCCTGCCACTCCTCCTAAATGAATTGAGACTTTGATCAAAAGGAGGTTCCCCTCCACAAGCCTTGCGCTTAGATCTCTCAATGCCAGCTGTCCCCTTGGCTGTTATTCCCATGCCCTTTGGGATACCAGGCCACAGGTTATGCTGGCTGTTGATGAGGACCTTCGGTGTCTCTCTCACACAGGCTGTTCAGAACAACCACAATGCAGCAACATTTGTAATATGCTCGAGATTGGACTTGTCTAATTGCTTAGGACGTGCCATGGGCACAATTGTAGCTATCCATCGTCATGCCTAGATGAGACCCACAAGTTTCTCCAAGGACATGTCCTATGGCAGATCCCCCCTTTTTGCGGATAAAGACAACTCAGCCTAGATGTGCTTTAAAGAGAACAGAGCCACAGCTCATTCCTTGGGCCTGCCTGCTCGTGTGGGGTAGTTCCACCAGCAATTTCACTCTGTTCAGGGCTACCTTTGACAACTCCTCCATCCCATCAGGATTTTCAGCCCTTTCCTAACCGAGGCCTTGGTTCCCAGAGAAATTGAGGTCAGCCAGGGTACTGTGCAGCTCAGTCCCCACACCTCCTGCAGTTGTAACCAGAAAATACTTTACTGAGTCCTTGCAGTCACACAACCAGCCTGTTGAACACAGGATCCAATATTTCCTCCAGCAGTAGCAGGCCATCACGATGGACAGGGAGTGCAGGGCCTTTAGTCCAAAGGAACACTAGATTAGGTTCCTGACTTGAAAGTAGGGTCTGGCTGTTCCTCTTGCTACTTCTTTGTGGAGGAGGATGGTGGCCTTCGTCGTGTTTTAGATGTGTTCCCACTCAAAGCTTTCCTCTTCATTATAGCCCAGGTCCTGTCTTCCTTGGGCCCTGGGGACAGGATGATGGTGACCTACAGAACACATATTTTTATTTCCCTGTTCTGCAGGCCCACAGGCACTTTCTGCGGTTTATGGTGGGCCAAGAGCATTTTCAGTTTGCAGTGCTCTTCATGACAGTTGTTCACAAAAATTATGGCAGTGGTTACTGCATATCTACAGAGGTCAGGCATACCAGTCTATGCGTACCCCAACAGCTAGCTTTTGAAGGCCAGTTTTCTACAGTCAGTCATAGATTACCTCCAGTTGATGGCAGACCTCTTAAAAACTTTCAGGTTCTTGTTGATCAACATGCCAAAGCCACACCTGACTCGTTCATAGAGGCTCCTATTTATTGGAGCCTTTCTGGATATGTACAGAAATGGGAAGTAGTGCTTTATCAGTTCACTAGGTGAGGAACCTGTGGTTAGAAGTATCCATCAGAAGAACAAGTTACTTACCTTCAGTAATGCTTTTTTTATGGATACTGTATCTAACTACTACTGTAAAATAGAATCTTTTCACTTACCTTAAATAAATTCCACTGTAGCGATCAGCACAGTCACTTCGGATCAGTCAATAAGCTCCGCGTCTGATGGCGTGGACTGAGTCAAGAAAGAAACTGACAGTGTGCAGAGATGGCATGTATATGTGGCTCTGACATTAGTAGCTCTGGGGCAGAGCAAAGCTGACATGGAGCTGCAGTGCGCCACCTATCAGTCTGCAGGAGTAATGCTGAAAACAATCTCCAATCTAGTCTGGTGCATGGGAATATTCACAAGGTGAGAAATATGTGGTTAGATAGAGTAGCCACCAGAGAGAACGTTTCTGAAGATAAGTAACTGGTTCATTTGTACAGGTCTGTTTTAATGTCATACAATATTAAATAAATAATAGTTGTATCGTGGAAACAGATCTTTAAGGCTGAATTTTCGGGTCATCTTTTTACATTGCAGAGCTATGGCTTCTTCTGGTACACGTGAGCAGTTTTTGCGACAGATGGAGCAGATTGTAGAAGGGATCAAACAGAACAGGTTGAAGGTAAGCATATTTGATTCCATGTTTGTTCCTGGAACCTTCAAAGAAACCCTTGGTGACTGTTGAACAGTATTATCAGCAGGACAGGAATCTCCATCCAGGCTGCTTTAGGTGACAGCTTTTTTTTTAAGCAGGAAGCTCCTTGAAACATTTCACCTGCAACTCTTCTTAGTTGTTACGTTGCAGAATAATACGTTCATAACATTGTTTTGCTTTATAGAGGTGTGCTAGGAACACGGGGGATCAGTGTACTCAAAACATTTTTAGATTTGACATAGTCTGACCAACCGCATGGTTCTCCATTTTTAGTATACAGGGAGTGCAGAATTATTAGGCAAGTTGTATTTTTGAGGATTAATTTTATTATTGAACAACAACCATGTTCTCAATGAACCCAAAAAACTCATTAATATCAAAGCTGAATATTTTTGGAAGTAGTTTTTAGTTTGTTTTTAGTTTTAGCTATGTTAGGGGGATATCTGTGTGTGCAGGTGACTATTACTGTGCATAATTATTAGGCAACTTAACAAAAAAAAATATATACCCATTTCAATTATTTATTATTACCAGTGAAACCAATATAACATCTCAACATTCACAAATATACATTTCTGACATTCAAAAACAAATCAGTGACCAATATAGCCACCTTTCTTTCCAAGGACACTCAAAAGCCTGCCATCCATGGATTCTGTCAGTGTTTTGATCTGTTCACCATCAACATTGCGTGCAGCAGCAACCACAGCCTCCCAGACACTGTTCAGAGAGATGTACTGTTTTCCCTCCTTGTAAATCTCACATTTGATGATGGACCACAGGTTCTCAATGGGGTTCAGATCAGGTGAACAAGGAGGCCATGTCATTAGATTTCCTTCTTTTATACCCTTTCTTGCCAGCCACGCTGTGGAGTACTTGGACGCGTGTGATGGAGCATTGTCCTGCATGAAAATCATGTTTTTCTTGAAGGATGCAGACTTTTTCCTGTACCACTGCTTGAAGAAGGTGTCTTCCAGGAACTGGCAGTAGGACTGGGAGTTGAGCTTGACTCCATCCTCAACCCGAAAAGGCCCCACAAGCTCATCTTTGATGATACCAGCCCAAACCAGTACTCCATCTCCACCTTGCTGGCGTCTGAGTCGGACTGGAGCTCTCTGCCCTTTACCAATCCAGCCACGGGCCCATCCATCTGGCCCATCAAGACTCACTCTCATTTCATCAGTCCATAAAACCTTAGAAAAATCAGTCTTGAGATATTTCTTGGCCCAGTCTTGACGTTTCAGCTTGTGTGTCTTGTTCAGTGGTGGTCGTCTTTCAGCCTTTCTTACCTTGGCCATGTCTCTGAGTATTGCACACCTTGTGCTTTTGGGCACTCCAGTGATGTTGCAGCTCTGAAATATGGCCAAACTGGTGGCAAGTGGCATCGTGGCAGCTGCACGCTTGACTTTTCTCAGTTCATGGGCAGTTACTTTGCGCCTTGGTTTTTCCACACGCTTCTTGCGACCCTGTTGACTATTTTGAGTGAAACGCTTGATTGTTCGATGATCACGCTTCAGAAGCTTTGCAATTTTAAGAGTGCTGCATCCCTCTGCAAGATATCTCACTATTTTTGACTTTTCTGAGCCTGTCAAGTCCTTCTTTTGACCCATTTTGCCAAAGGAAAGGAAGTTGCCTAATAATTATGCACACCTGATATAGGGTGTTGATGTCATTAGACCACACCCCTTCTCATTACAGAGATGCACATCACCTAATATGCTTAATTGGTAGTAGGCTTTCGAGCCTATACAGCTTGGAGTAAGACAACATGCATAAAGAGGATGATGTGGTCAAAATAATAATTTGCATAATAATTCTGCACTCCCTGTATATATATATATGTTAGAAATGGGGTCTCTAGTTGGCAGAGTTATACACCCTTGTCCAAGTAGGGACCACAATCCTAGTCAGGGTAAGTCACACACAATTCAAATTATCCTGTGCCCACCCTCTGGTAGCTTGGCACTGAGCAGTCAGGCATAACTTAGATGGCAATGTGTAAAGTATTTGTGCAGTAAATCATACAGTAACAGTGAAAACACCATAAAAATACACCACACAGATTTAGAAAAATATATGGTATTTATCTGGTTAAATTAAGGTCAAAACGATAAAGATTTAATAAGCACACGTTGAGATGTCCCTTTTGCAAGTTTAAAAACAGTCTTAAATCTTAGAAATCAACAGTTGTCTCTTGTTTCTACAAAGTACCTGGTTTGCATCAAAATTACCATGCACGGAGACTGCAGAGGAGGAGATGCGTGCAAAAATAAGGGGTGCAGTCTTGGTTCCTTACTGAGATGTGGGGATCTTTTGACGTCCAGGGACGAGGCAGCAAAAATCCTGGGCGTACAGGAAGAAGTCACAGGTGTTGCGTCGATCCGGTAGGGCTCTGCGTCGAATTGTCAGTCGCAATGCAGGCGCTGCGTCAGTCTTCGCTCAGGAAGTCGTGCTGTGTCATTTCGGTTCGGCTGTGCAGCTATTTTCTCATCGCAGGGCAGGCTGTGCGTTGTTTCCATCAGGATATGTGTCGATATTAGGTGCACAAGAAGTTTCCTTGAAGAGATGAAGTCTTTTTGGCCCTGAGAATTCAGAAAACAGGAGGCAACTCAATCCAAGCCCTTGGAGAGCACTTCTCTCAGAGGCCAGCAAGGCAGCAGGGCAACAGCAGGGTAGCAGTCCTTCACAGCAAAGCAGTCCAGATGAGTCCTTTGGGCAGTCAGGAAGTTCATTTTGACAGGTTGCAGGTTCAGGTCCAGAAGTGTCTGATTTGGTGGGGTCAGGGACCCATTTTATATACCCAAAAATGCTTGAAGTGGGGTAGACATCAAAGAGTGGTTTTGAAATCCACAAGGTCCCCTTTCAGTGAAGGGCTGTCGGCCAGGGTCCCAGTACAGGATTTGGCAGTCCATTTTGTGAGGGCAGGCCTAGCCTTTAGAATGTAAGTGTCAGGCCCTCCACCCTTCCAGCCCAGGAACACCCATTCATTATGCAGATGAATGCAGACGTGTCTGAGTATCCTGTGTTTGTGGTTGTCTGGGTGGAATGCACAAGGGAGCTGTCAACCAGCCCAGCCCAGCTGTGGTTTGGAGACAGGCTGTAAGGCACAGATAGATTTTAAGTGCAGAGAAATGCTCACTTTCTAAAAGTGGCATTTCTAAAATATAAAATACAACCCCACCAATAAGCAGGATTTTCTATTACCATTCTGGCCATACTAAGCAAGACTTGTTTACCCCTTTCTGATCAGAACAGTATGTGAGGGCAGATCGAACGCTAACCTATGAAAGGAGCAGGCCTTAGTGGAAAACAAATTTAGGAGTTTGACACTACCAGGACATATAAAACACACCTGTATATGTCCTGCCTTTTACCTACATTGCACCCTGCCCTATGGGTTACCTAGGGCCTACTTTAGGGGTGACGTATATGTAGAAAAAGGGGAGTTTATGGCTTGGCAAGGACTTTTAAATGCCAAGTCGAAGTGGCAGTGAAACTGCACACACAAGCCTTGCAATTGCAGGCCTGAGAAATGGTTAAGGGGCTACTTATGTGGGTGGCACAACCAGTGCCGCAGGCCCACTAGTAGCATTCGATTTACAGGCCCTGGGCACATTTAGTGCACTTTACTAGGGACTTACAAGTAAATCAAATATGCCAATCGGGAATGAACCAATGTTACCATGTTTAAGGGAGAGAGCATGTGCACTTTAGCACTGGTAAGTCCTAAAACCATCAAAAACAGTGTCAGAAAAGTAGTGGGAGGCAGGCAAAATGTTGGGGGATGACCACCCTAAGGCTTTCATGTCTAACAGGTCCCCCCCCAGCTGGAAGTGGGGAGAGCTACCCAACCCCTTGGGAGCTTTCATCGCTAAGGCAGGAGAATCTGGAAACACATCAGCACTGGCGTGGTCAGTCCCCGGGCGATGCTCCACCGTAAAGTCCATCCCCTGTAGGGAAATGGACCACCTCAAAAGTTTAGGATTTTCGCCCCTCATCTGCATGAGCCATCTGAGGGGCCTGTGGTCTGTCTGAACCCGAAGGGAGTCCCAAACAGGTAGGGTCTCAGCTTCTTCAGTGCCCATACCACAGTAAATGCTTCTCTTTCTACAACACTCCACCTCTGTTCCCGTGGTAATAGCCATCTACTAATAAAGGCTACTGGTTGGTCTAGGCCCTCCTCATTCAGCTATGCTAGGACCGCCCCAAAGCCATGCTCTGAAGCGGCTGTCTGCACGATGAACTCCTTGGAGTAGTCATGGGCCCTGAGCACGGGTGCCGTGCACATGGCTTACTTCAGAGAATCAAAGGCTTTCTGACAAGCCTCTGTCCAATTCACCAACCTAGGCTGTTTCTTAGATGTGAGTTCTTTTAAGGGAGCCACTATGATGCCATAACTCTTACCAAATCTGCGGTAGTACCTGGTGAGACCCAGGAAGGCTCTCACCTCAGTTTGCCAGACCATGATTGTCTCAATCTTGGCCTGGAGGGGCTGCACCTTGCACCACCTTTTAGGTGTCCCAAGTACACCACGGAACCCTGTCCAATCTGGCACTTACTGCTCTTCATGATCAGGCCTGCCTGTTACAGAGCCTGAAGCATCTCCTTGAGGTGGAGCAGGTGTTCCTCCCAGCTGGAACTGTAGACGGCAGTGTCGTCTAAGTAGGCTGCACAGAACGCCTCCTTGCCAACTAGGACCCCGTTAGCTAACCGTTGGAAGGCGGCGGTGGCATTTTTTAAGCCAGAGAGCATTACCCTGAACGGGTAATGTCCCTCAGGAGTAGAAAAAGCAGATCTCTCTTTAGCCCCCTCATTCAAGGCGACCTACCAGTACCGTGATGTGAGATCAAAGGTACTGAGGAATTTGGCAGCACCTAACCTGTCTACGAGCTCATCAGCTCAGGGGATGGGGTGACCGTCTGTCTTAGTGACGGAGTTGAGACCCTGGTAGTCAACGCAGAACCTAAGCTCTGGCTTGGTACCGGGAGCGGCAGCCTTGGGAACCAGCACCACAGGGCGGGCCCAGTGACTGCTGAATTTCTCAATCACCCCCAGAGCCAGCATCTTGGCAACTTCCTCCTTGATGCTGGCCTTCACACTGTCTGACAACCTGTAAATGTTGCTCTTTACAGGGGGACTGTCTCTCATGTCAATGTCATGGACACATAAGTGTGTGAGGGCAAACAGGGGTGAGTATTGTTCCTGTATCTTGTAGCAATCTCCTCTCCGATCCAGGGTCAGGGAGTCAGAGATTGACGCCCTCTACTGACCCATTACCTTCCTTGGCAGAGAGGAGGTCAGGGAGAGGTTCACTCTCCTCTTCCATACCCTCACCTATCACCAGAAGCATGCTGACCTCTCAAAATGAGGCTTCAGTCGGTTCTGATGGAGCACCCCTAGGGGGTTTCTAGGGGACTTGAGGTCCACTAAGTAAGTGGCCTCCCTTAATGCTCCTTGATTTCAAATGGGCCAGCCCAGCGGTCCCGAAGGGCCCTAGGCTATACTGGCAACATCACCCAAACCTTGTTACCAGGTTGAAACTCTACCAGGGTGGCCTTCGGGTCATACCATTGTTTCATAACCTCTTGACTGGCCTCGAGGTTGCTCTTGGCCTTCTTCCAGAAGTGCTGCATCTGGTTGCGGAACGCCAGCATGTAACTGACCACATACTAGAGGGGTTTCCTGGGAGCATTCTCCCACCCCTCTTTTACTATGCTTAGGGGTCCCGTGACAGGGTTCCCATAAAGAAGTTCAAAGGGGCTGAACCCCGTCCCTTTCTGGGCACCTCTCTATAAGCAAAGAGAAGGCGTGGCAAGAGGGCGTCCCACTTAAGCTTCATGGCCTAAGGTAGGCATGTGATCATGCCTTTCAAGGTCTTGTTGAATCTCTCCACAAGACCATTGGATTGGGGATGGTAAGGATTGTTGAACCGGTAGGTTACCCGACACGCATCCCACATAGACTTCATGTATGCAGACATAAAGTTTGTGCCTCTGTCAGACACAATCTCCTTTGGGAATTCCACACGGGTAAATCTCCCCATCAGAGCTCTGGTCACGTAGATGCCTACCCTTTCAAAGGGGGTGCCAACGAGCAGGATCAGGGGGGCCTTGAGCCTTTACCCTGTCTCCCAACTAGCCTGGCAGGTTAGGCAAGACCTACAGAATGCATCTGAGGCCACCTGCATTCTGGGCCAATAAAAGTGGGTGACAAGCCTGGCAAAGGTCTTGTCTTGCCCCAAATGTCCCGCCAGGGGGATGTCGTGAGCCAGACCCAGTAGGAAGTTCTGGTAGCACTGTGGGACCACCAGCACATGTGCTGCCCTAGCCTCCGACACCTTAGGCTCACTATGGAGGAGATCATTCTCCCAATATATATGGGGATCACCAGAGGCTTCAGCTGCAGCTTGGGCTGAGGTATGTTGCCTCAGACCCTCAAGAGTGGGGCATTCCTTCTGCGCCTGGCTGAATTCCTCCCTGGTTGGCCCACCCTCAGCTTGCCAGCCAGCAAGCTCAGGTAGGTTACCCAGGGCAGCAATGTCCTCCCCAGTTGGCTCAGGGGTTTCCTCCTCAGGGACCCCCTCAACCACTGTGGAAACTTCTGGGACTGGTTACCCACGCCCCATTCCCCTCTCCTTGGCAGCTGTCTGGGCCATTGTTCCGGGCTCCAGACACCCTTGACTCCCTTCCCGGGCAGCCATGGACCTTTTGGTCATGCAGACCCACTCAGGCAACCCTAACATCTCCAGATGAGACTTTAGTTCTACCTCCTTCCAGGTAGTATGCTCAAGGTCGTTGCCTAACAGACAGTCTACAGGCATGGCAGGACTCACAGCTACTTTCACAGTACCAGAGACCACTCCCCCCACTCAAAGGGAACCAGAGCTTCCGGTTCCTGGCTCTCACGATTGTCAGCGATTATGACCTGGTGGAATGTATTAGGGATGATCTGCCCTGCTGACACCAGCTGATCCCTGACAGTAGTCATACTGGCTCCTGTGTCACGCAGAGCGTCCACCCTTTGCCCATTAATGGTGACCCACTGCCTATACTTGGAGGTATTAGCAGGAATGTGGGCTGTTGGCACCATTTCCTCATCTCCCGGGGACACTACGGTCACCTCTATTTGTTCTCCAAAGCTAACTGGAACTACCTCCTCCCCGAGCGCTACCCTAGCCAACCCAGGTATTTTCCCTCCAGTGTGGGGCTGTGCCCTCTTGGGACACTTGGAGTCACCCTTAGAGTTACCATACCTAGTGCACTGTATACATTGTCTGGTCTAACAGTGTGCAAAAATAAATGAATAGCTAAAATGATTGCATGTTTGCCAAGGTCAGGCTCCTAGACTTTGCCAGTGCTGTTTTCATTGTGAATGTGGGAGTCATGTTTTATTACAGGCATTCTTTCAGGAGCTGCAAATGGGTATATGTATCCCACAGTTGTTTGTTAGTTAAGAGGAGCCAAAATGGGATAGAAGGACCTGCAGGCATCTTTTAGAGCATTTGGGATAAAACTGCTTGTTGCATGCTCATATATGTGAATCTTTACAGACTGTAACTGCAGGAGAAGGTACTGGCCCGGTATTCCTATTTCTGATGTCTATATCTTCCTGCAGAATTTATGGATCAAATCTTTTTATTGAGTTTAACATATAAAAGCACAAAGCACATTGTGTAAATCGCAAGCGAGTCAACCAACCAGCTACAGCATTTCAGTCTGATATCCAAGAGGGCATGCACATGAACTCCCTTTTCGCACATTTCCAAACTTTTAGAAGAGCAGGGTAGGTAAAGACCATGGCCTAGTGACTTCAGTGCTTCGTGCATAAATAAACAAAACATTACAAGAATTAAACAGCAGAAAATCTGTGCCTCCCCCGACGAACATATCACTCCTCCCCCCAGGAATCCCCCCATCTCTACAGGCCAACATCGTACCAGGTCACCCCCAGCCACCAGCCAAGCACCTTTTAAGAAGAAGCATCTGTCAACCCCAGGACCCTCAAGTAAGCCGGGCATGTCAGTTCCGTGAACTCTGTTGACAGTATCTCAAGAAACGGCTTCCATAACGTATTTATGTCACCCACTCTCGGCTGAGAAACCAGAGTAAGCTTCTCCATTGCAAGAATAAACCACAGCTTCTGAAGCCAGGTTGCATACGTCGGTACTCTGTCTGTCCCCCATAAGGCTAGGATCGATTGTACATCCGCGTTGAGTGCCAGTGCCAGCGCCATCTGTCGCCCTCTCAGGGAATGTAGCAGAAAGGAGAGGGGGTTGGGCAAACCTAGAAGTACATATGATGGAAACCTAGGGAGCTCGGTCCGGAACACTTTATCAATATCGTCTAAAATGCTCGTCCAATATCTCTGAAGTTTGGGGCAGTGCCATAGCAGATGTACCAGCGAGCCTGTGTTACCACACCCCCTCCAGCAAAGGCTGGGCTTGGTAGGGTCCCATGAGTGTATCCTGGCTGGAGTGTAATACCAATAGGAAGCCACTTTATATGCCGTCTCTGTCCCTGCTGCATTGAAAGCTGTGTGATGTGCTCTATAGTATATATTTTCCCATTCTTCGTCAGAGAACTCCCTCTCCAGCTCTCTCTCCCATCTAAGTTGCCCCTTAGTCTTAGGCAAGCGTTCTTTTCCTTGTAAGATTCTATACAGCTCTGAGAGGACACGCCTGTCATCCTTCTTTGTCAACAGCCATTTTTCGAACGGCGTGAGTGGCCTATCTATCAGAGCTCTGTTCACCGGCAGAAAAGCCCAATGCCTCACCTGGTAGTACATTAACCTATCTGCCTCTGTCAGGCCATATGTTTCTCTCATCTGATCAAAGGGGACAACTCCCTGTGCATCAAACAGACTCCCCACCCTTTTACAGCCTCCTTCATACCATCGGCGTAGAGCCTCCAGACGTAGCCCAGGCTCAAAATCAGGATTCGCCCCTATCGGGGTCATGGAGGATGGAAACGACGTAAGCCCTGCCCGACACGCCATGGCATCCCAGACACAGAGCGTCGCTCCTGTAATCGGGGAGGAGTATAGGCCCGGGGCACTATGTCGACGTCCAAGCCAAGGTTCCTTCCAAATGTGCGATCCCGCTACCGCCTGATCCATGAGGCACCAGTGCTTCTCAGTAAGCGGACGGCTCCACTCCAAGAGAAAGCGTAACTGTGCTGCCTGATAATATCGTATGAGGCAGGGGACCGCCAGCCCCCCCTCCGCTCTAGGGCGATATAAAAGTCTTCTAGGGAGCCGTGCAGGGCGCCCATCCCAAATAAACTTAAGAATTGCCGACTGAAGAGTTGCTAACGCACGAGGCGGGGGAGCCAGAGGCAGCGTCTGGAAAACGTACAATATACACGGTAATGTGGTCATTTTCCCGCCGCCACCCTGCCCAGCCAGGAAAGTTTATGTTTCGCCCAGCTCTCCAAATCGCGCTGCACCTCCCGGACCAATGTCGCATAATTCAAGGTCACCGTCTTCATAACTGAAGACGCCAGATCAATACCCAAGTAAGGGAGCTGCGATGAGGACCAAAGAAACGGGAATCGAGTCTTCAACTCTTGCTCACACTCTGGGTTCACAGACAAGCTAAGGACTTGGGATTTCTGCATATTTACCCGGAACCCCGAGATCTGGCCAAACTCCTCCATTATCGCCATTAGTTCAGGCAGTGAGGTCGCGGGCTCAGAGAGGGTAAGAATCACATCATCCGCATACAGCGTGATAAGGTGGTGATCCCCTCCAAACTTCACCCCAGAGACCGAGGGGCTGTCGCGTAGACGCTGAGCGAAGGGCTCCATGTAAAGCGCAAACAAAAGGGGGGAAAGAGGGCACCCCTGTCGGGTCCCCCGTCCAATCGGGAACGGCAAAGAGACTATACCATTAACCCGGACAGCAGCCCTAGGTGAGCGGTAAATGCACTGAACCCATTCCCTGAAGACCGGGCCCAAACCATAACACTCCAAAACCCGAAATAAGTAAGGCCAGTGGACCCTATCAAACGCCTTCTCCGTGTCAATAGAGAGGAGCAGTGTCTCCCTACGTGATCTATTAGTTTTATCTATCAAATGTAACAGTCGCTTCGTGTTATCACTACACTGACGATGGGGTATAAAGCCCGCCTGGTCTGGATCTATAAGACCCGGCATATAGGGGTTAAGGCGATGGGCCAGTATTCCAGTAAAGAGCTTAGCGTCTATGTTCAAAAGCGAGATTGGTCTGTATGAAGCACACTCCTCGGGATCTTTCCCTTGCTTGTGAATCACCGCAATGGTCACTTCGGACATGCCGGGTACAAGCGTCCCTGACTTCTGAAAGGAGTTAAAAAGACGCGCCAGAAGCGGAGCCAGTTCCGCGCAGAAAGTTTTATAAAAGAGCGCCGTAAAGCCATCAGGACCAGGGGACTTCCCTACCATAAGCCGTGATAATTGCCGAGATAACTTCCTCCACTCTAATAGCTTGATCTAAGGAAGACGCTTCCCTCTCAGCAAGCGGAGTAATTGCTATCCCCGCCAGAAATGCGGCTGGATTCGCATCCCTCTGGGTATCAGCCGTATACAACACCCGGTAGTATTCGGCGAACGCTTCTGCAATATGATCGTCTGTGTGAGCCTCCCTCCCCGAAGGTGAGCGGACCATTTTTATCGCTGCTGCCGCACGCTGTGCTCTCAACCGATGCGCCAGGAGCCTGCCACACCTATTACTCCCAATGTAGTATTTATGCTTAAGCCGCATTATCGCACATTCTGCCCTGTCCCAGTCCAACCGCTTCAGCTGCTGCCTCATTTTCTCCAGTTCCCGCCAAATTCTTGGAGCACACGTGGATTTATGGGATCGCTCCAATGCTGCCACCCTTTGTTCTAGCGCCGCCCTCTTCTCCCTCCTTGCTCTATTATCTCTTGCTGATAACGACATTACCTCCCCCCGCACCACTGCCTTCAGAGCCTCCCACAGGAACTCCAAGCTAGTTATCCCATCATCATTGTGGTTAAGGTAATCCAAAATCACGCGCCGAAGCACTCCTCCGTTTCTCTATTCTGCAAGATCGCGTCCCTGAAACGCCAGCTCGAGATGCCCACCCGACCCACATCCACTCCAATCTCCACTGTGATAGGCGCATGATCTGTAAGGGCCCTGGGCTCTATTGTGGTCTCTTGGACTCGAGAAGCGAGCTCCCGTGAAGCCAGAAAGAGGTCAATCCGTGCGTACGTCTTGGTAGCTGCCGAATAAAAGGAGTAGTCCCTAAGCGAAAGATGTGATCTCCGCCAAATATCCTCTAGTCCACACTCGGCCAACCACTGTCACCCTGCCGTCGTCAACGCCCCCGTCTGCCCAAAGCGGTGCCCCGATCTGTCCAGCTCATTGTCCATTACCAAATTAAAATCACCCCCCACTAACACAGCACTATTGCGTGTCGCAAGCGCCGGGGCAATCGCCTGTTTCAGGAAGGATTCTTGCTGCGCATTGGGGGCATACAGAGAGGCAATGGTAAAGCAGTAGGCCCCCACCCGTAGTCTAAGGGCCAGGAATCTCCCCTGCACCTCATGAATCTGTGCTACCACTTCCCCAGAGAAGGTCTTCGAGAATAGTATCGCCACACCGGCATGTTTCGTGGGGGACGAGGACCAGAACTGTCTAGGAAACCACTTTGAGCGCATACGAAATGCTTTTCCTGTAAAAGGCAAATGTGGCTGCCAGAGCGCTCAAGCGTCGACAGGATCGCTAATCTCTTGGCTGGACTGTCAAGACCTCGGACATTCAAGCTTAGGCACTTAAGAGACATATGATCCAGTATCAAAAGCCCTCATGGGGGGGGTCCACTGGGGGAGCCCGCACTCAGACCCATCCCCAGGCCGCTTCGAACCAACGGGCCCAGCAGCCAAGGCAATCTGTTTACAAGATCCAGGGGAAGCACACCAACTTACAACCATAACGCACAACAGGTGCTCATAACTATAAATTCCTCTATCACACATCTCCTAAGAGGCAAAGTCTCAACAGGGGTAGCACAATCACCTAAGTCCGTCGTGTAGCGTCCACCGACTCTGCCGCCCAGGTCCCATCGCAGCAGTCACGGAACCTGAATCACTGCGGCCCACTCCCAAGCCGTCGTCCCGGCCCTCCAGCCATTAAGCATATGTTCCAGTGGCCACGCTAATGAGTACTTATTGCCGCACCTGGGCCTGCTCCGAAGCCGTCGGTCGCTGCTGTTTCCTCTTCCTCTCCTTGCGTCGCCATCGCGGTCGATCCCCATCAGCTAAGACCGTGGATGCACCCTCTTCCTGGGTGTCTCCCTCCAAACGAAGAATCTTTCTCGCTTCTGGGACTGATTTCACCTGGCGGAGCTGTTCTTCCCAACGGAAAGTGAGGCGAGGATGTCCCCAAAAGTATGATACCGAGTGCGCCCGCAGGTGCTCCGTAATGGGCTTAAATTTGCACCGCCTCTGCAGAGTCCGCAGCGAGAGGTCTTGAAATAATTGGAGCGTGTGCCCTCGAAACTGGATCTGCGGGAGATTACGGGCCCTCTGTAAGATGCTTTCTTTAAGGCCATAATTATGAACACATGCCAAGATATCAGGCGGATGCTCTCCGGGTCCGCCGATGCGGCCCGCACGATGGACCCTGTCTAGTGTAATCTCCTGGGCACCCTCCAGGCCAAGCACAGAGTCAAACAGCTCCACCACAGATTCGCTGATATTGTCCTTCTCTGCTCCGAGTGGCACACCTCGGATGCGAATGTTATGCCGTTGCGACCTATTTTCCAAGTCTTCAACCGCAGACTGGAGGAGCTCCTGCTGGTCACGAAGGCGTATGACCTCTTGTTGCATGCCCGCCAACTCCTCGCCTCGAGAGATCTCGCCATCCTCAACCTGGGCCACATGCTCGCCCAGAGACGTGACCTCCCCTCGTAGCTCTTTCACCCCTTGAAAAATGTCTCTACGAAGCTCCTGCAGGTCGCTCCGCAGCGAGTCAAACAATGAGGTAAGGAAACCTTTTGTGACCGGGGCCACCCCGTCCTCCTCCGTCTCTCCACGTGCTTCCGGAGACCGACCCGCCGCTAAGCCTTCAGCCGATTTGCCCTGCGCCGGGTGGGATCTGGTCAGCATGTCTCTCAACGACTGATTTCGTTTTGGCTTGGAAGACATCTTAGCCCCAAGTGCCTCTTTCGTCGCGTCTAGAGCCTCTTCGCACAGCTCGATATGGGACAAGTCACCAGATCATTCACTGTATATCCTGGGAACTCTGGGTGCCAATTTCTACTTCCAGCACAGCCCACAGTTCATAGGCCCTTAACATGCCCCAGGCTCCTTCTGCACTCGGGCTGGGCCACCGCGGGCCGACCGCACCGCCGAAATGTGGTCCAACCCCTTAGTGCCCATCCAAACCCCACCAACTCGGAGGAGGGGCGCTAGTATGTAGTGTAGCGCCCTGTCTTGTCAGAGACCTCTAGCCCGCAGCAGCACCGCAAAGAAGTGGTCGCCGCGGGCCACGGAGAGCCACCTCACCTCCGCTCCGCGTCAGGACCACCGTCACTAGGGCCAGCACTCTCCGCTGCACCGTTGCGGGCCCAAGTAGCCCCTGCGTCACTCCGGGGTGCCAGCCGGTTGCCGCACACCCAGCCGGCCCACGCAGCACTGCCGCCACATGCTGCGGCTGACGACTGCAATCGTGGCCCAAAGCCGCAGGGCCCAACACCGCCGGCTCTCTCCTTGGAGGGCAGCTCGACCCTCCCTCGAAGCGTCCGCTGCCTCTCGGCCACTCTCAGCAATCCAGGAGGGCCCGGAGGTTCCAAAAAACGGGGCCGCAATGCTTTTATTGTGACCCGGCGGCGGAGCTCAGACGGACGCGTCTGCTCACGCCGCCATCTTGGCCACACCCCCCTTCCTGCAGAATTTAGAATGGTACAGCCAGATCCTTTCCCCATCAAAATCTCTCAAGCTCATCGAAGTGGTGCCAGGCAATTTCAGCTGTGATTCCTCCCTCCAGATGTGACATCATCAGAGTATATTAGGTGCCACTTCGCATGCTGGTATCAGTTCATGGTTTTCTGTGCCTCAGCAACATGGGTCTGTAGTTCTTTTAGTGCTTCTCCCATAAAATTCCTCATCTTTTCAACAGTGACAGGGTCATATGCGTTTGCCTAAAGTTCCAGGGATTATTCTCTGTCATAGATGCAGTAAGAAAATGTCTTTGTTGAAGCCACTTGACATCTGGTGTCTGGACTTGGAACATAATGATGCAGCCTGTGAGTCTTGTTCACCTGAAAGCCATCAAGGACCAGGAGGCCAAACTATTTTGGCCAAGCCCCCAGGGATATGCAAAACTGCTTCCCTTTGTCTTCAGGTAAGTCTCCTGATATGGAATGATTCCTCCTCTCCCCCCCCCTCAAAAAAAGAAAAACTCAAAAGAAAAGAGAAATCCTCTTCTTCCTCGAGGAAACTGTCCCACTTCTGGGACTATTCAGATTACTAATGCCATTTTCTGATGCTGGGATGTTCCCCATTGTCAAAAAAAGAAAAATCGGATTTGCTAGGTCCATCGACTGACCCTACACAGGCTGCAGTCTTCTGGCTAGCAATGTTCAGGGCAGCTCCTGTACCCTCTTGGTCTCTCCTAGAGGATGGGTCAGATCCAGCAGGTTTGACTTTAACGCTGATGCTGCACACACCGTGCTCCTGTGGCTCTTGCGCTTATTCCTTCACCTGTTGAGTCAGCATCACCTTCGACCCCAACACAGATGCTGCCCCAAGATCTGCCCCTGACATTGTCTTCTGCGCCTTCAAAATTGGCTGAAATTCATCAAGTTAAAAAAGAAAAGGGTTAAGCATGTTTGAAGACAAGCCCTTGGCAAAGCATCTTCCTTGGGCCCAAAGAGTTCCCCATATGGAATCTGTTTGGGTCCAAATTCAGAGGCCCTTGCCATCACTGATGAAGATTATGACCACACAGAAGAGGATGGTCTGGAGGCTGATAAACACCTTCTTCCCTGTAATACTTGAGCTTGCTTATATCTTGATTTAAGAATGAAACTGGACTGGATACTTCATCAGAAAGGGATAGCATTTAAACCATTACCCCTACTCCAGAGCAAGTTTATTTGTTTACCTCAGTGATACGACACACAAAAGAAGCTTTAGAGTTGACCCTACCCTGCTGATGGAAAATTTAACATCTTAACTGAAATTTTACAGCCATCTTCCACAGTTAGGAAGTCCTGGCTGCATGGAAGAAACCCTTTTCAGACCCAACAGTCCACAATAATTGAATGGCATAGACCTGCACCAGGTGACCCACAATTTGCCACATCATTCACCAGAAGGTTCAGTGGTCCCTACTTCTTTCTCACAAACTGAACCCAAATGCCTTTCCCACAGCGTCCCAGATGGTGTCCCTGGCATTGGTCAAAGATCACCTTCTCAGTGTGCATTGAATCTCCTCTATGACTTGGGTGTTACTATCAACACCCAGTAGTCTCTCCTCACGACAGCGCTGAAGATACCCTTCATAGAAACGATGTGAGGCACAACCTGCAAAGACCTTTGGTTATCCTCAGTGGGTTGTGACTATTTAGGACGTTTGCAGTGCTTATGCCTACTTGGCCTCGTGCATCCTTTTGGTGCTGTGTCAAATGGTAGATGAAGGTCATTTAGTGGGGCCTAAGAAGACATTTGCTGTTGCATCAGAGGGAGTCTCTCGACTTGGATGGAGCTCTTTAAGTTACTCCATCCAAATCTATATTGGGTGATGGAGCCATCTAACCTCCAAATGGCTCAATCCTTAAGCTCTCTGCATGCCAGTGTACTGTGGTCGCAAATATCTCCTCACTGGACTTCGCTGCCCATCTGGGCCGCATGATGGTTCTAGGCCTTTGGTCTACATCAAAACAACATCTGCACATAAACATAACATGCTGGAACTCTGGGTGGGTTGCCTACTTTCCACCTCAG
Source organism: Pleurodeles waltl (assembly GCF_031143425.1). Taxonomy (NCBI): domain Eukaryota; kingdom Metazoa; phylum Chordata; class Amphibia; order Caudata; family Salamandridae; genus Pleurodeles; species Pleurodeles waltl. The sequence continues at coordinate 1,052,193,992 of NC_090440.1, forward strand.
GTATCACCAGTCAGAAACTGTCAGATAACTCTAGCACCAAACTCTGTATCAACAGACAGGGTATTGTGGGAGCATGGGCCTTGTGTCAGGAGCCAATTCACCTGTGGCAGTAAGTGCAGTATAGTAAAATGTTTCCAAGTTCCAGTTCCCCATGTGTAGGAGGGTCTAGAACAGCTGATTCTCATAGCTCTAGATTTTGCAAAGATAATCTGGTATGCCAATGTGGTTACGTTCAGTATACTGCCTCCTTTAACTTTCCTGCACATGATCTACATGTCCTTGCAGTATAATGGGTAGATCCTCCGGCCCGATCGCCTACCACTGCAGGTATACATTTGGAGAGTTAGTGGTGTCATGGTGTCAGTTAGGATCCTTTGGACTTTCTTCTTAAGATGTGGATGTCATCTTGGCTGAAAGGAAACCTCCATCTAGTTGCAGATATTTACTTAGAATTTCCCCCAGGTGTCAGTCTGAATCCAGGGATTTATCTCAAGCAGTACCCCCCTGCGTGCTGTTAGGTGGCATTGATTGGCTCTGCGTCCGTCATCGGTGTCATCTGTGGTGGATATGATGTAGTGGTCCACCCCATCATGCTGACATCACTTCTTTTCTTTCCTCGCAAGCCAGCGCCGATCTGAAAACAGAGCTACCCCTCAAACATCTTTTGACTGTTTTTTTCTCAACTTTTTGTCGAAGTTTTTTGAGTTGTTTAACATCTGGTGCATCGAAGGATGTCTTCGAGGAAGACAGGTTTCAAGCCCTACATGTCCTGTCATCTGGTGATGTCCATCACGGATCCGCATCTCGTGTGGCTTTGGTGTCTGGAGCGCAACCACGTCCGGAAGTCGTGCTCTGAGTGTTGGCCCATGAATCCGAAGGCTTTGAGGTGGCCGTCCCTGAAGCTGATAGCGGCCCGATGCTCGACTCCATGCAAGTCACGGTCTTGGTCGACCAGAAGGTCTCAAGATTGGTTGCAGAATCCCCGCCCCCCTTGTCGTCATCCCACTCCAAGTCCTCAGGACAAGTCGAGGCATAAGAAGACGTCGAAGAAGGCGAAACGTGCTTCAAGAGACGAGGGAGTGGGAGAGTCATCGATCTAGGTCTCCCTCTGCGGTACCTGCGTCTGGGCCAACTCCACACCTCCAAGAGTTTCCAGGAGCCGGTAGAACACCTGCCCAACTTAGAGTTCTATGACTACATGCCCCTCATTTTTGCATAGTCCGACACTACTGGCCTGCCTTTGGGGCCTTTGAGTTCCATGCCGGCGGCTTCGGCCTTAGCTCCGAGGGGCATCCAGGGATCCATGCTTGGATTCAGATCAGCGTTGGTCGTACCCCCTTGACTTTTGAGAACACCATATGCCTTCTAGGCCATTATACCCATATGCTGTGAAATACGATTGCGCAAGTGTTGCGACTGATCCCGGAGGAGTCCTGGGCTGTATTTTACCAAGCAGTTGCTGATGGGAGAGACGCAGCAAAGTTCACAATACGGTGTGGATTGGACACGACCCACTCACTGGGCAGAGCAGTTGCATCAACAGTGGCCCTAAGGCACCAGGCCTGGTTGAATATATCTGGCTTTTCTGGGGCTATCCAAGCCAAACCGTATGGACATGCCCTTTGATGACAACCATCTCTTTGGAGAAAAAGCAAATTCTGTGCTCGAGTGCTTCAAGGATTCTCAGGCTCCAGCCAGGTTCTTGGGCCTTGTAGCAGCCCATCATCCCCCTTAGTCTGCTTTTCACCCCTTTTGTGGCTATGGAAGTGGCACCCAGCCACATCTGTTCCCATCCAGTTACTGTGCCGCGCATGCTGCCCAGCATCTGCTTGGCCTCAGTCTGTTCCTCAAGAAGGAGAAGTTCAAAATGCTCACTCTGGCTCAGGTTCTTTCTGCCCTGGACCCAGTAGACTGGATGGTAGCATTGGACTTGCAGGACGCTTATTTCCCTATTCCCATCCTCCCTGCCCACAGACGTAACTTGCAGTTCACAGTAGGCCACAAGCACATTCAGTTCACCATGCTTCCTTTTGACCTCACCAGCATCCTTTCATGTGTTCACCAAGGTGATGGTGGTGGTCGCAGCTCATCTGCACAGATCAGAGGTTTCAGTCTTTCCCGACAACTGGCTGTTGAAGATGTGCTCGACTCAGACTGTTGTCTCCCACCTCCAGATTACAGCAGACCTCCTGCATTCACTGGGGTTCTCTATAAATGTGCCAAAGTCACACCTTTCTCAGAGTCTCCCTTTCACTGGAGCTGTACTGGACACAGTGCAGTTTCCGCTTATCCCCCAGAGCGGCAAGTCCAGGATAATCAGGCTATGATACTGATCTTTCAGGCTCTATGCTGGATTTCGGTGAGAATTACTCTGAGGCTGCTCGGCCTAATGGCCTCCTGCATCCTGCTGGTGACACATGCCAGATGGCACAAGCAAGCTTTGAAGTGGGACCTGAAATTTAATTGGGTGCAACACCAGGCGAATTGCTCTAACATGGTCTAGATATCGGAGGGAACTGCACAAGATCTGCAGTGGTGGTTAACAAACCATGATTGGGTCTAAATCAGAGCCCGCTCCCTTCCCCAACCAGATCTAAGAGTAGTGACAGATACGTCACTCCTGGAATATGGCGGTCATCTGGGAGAGGCAGAGATCAGAGGTATCTGGTGTCCAGTGGAGTCCTGAATCCATATCAACCTGTGCGATCAGACTAGCATTGAAGGCATTTCTTCCATCTCTCAGGAAAAGGTAGTGCAGGTGTTCATGGACAACACCACCGCCATGTGGTACTGCAAAAAGCATGGTGGGGTGGGGTCATGGACCCTTTGTCAAGAGACTCTGCAGCTATGGATGTGGTTGGATCAACAGGGCATTTCCCTGGTGTTTCAACATGTGGCAGGCTCTCTGAACGCCAGAGCGGATAAACTTAGCCGACAATGCTTAGTTGATCACGAATGGCATCTCCATCCAGAGGTGGTACAAGGTCTCTTTCAGCAGTGAGGAGATCCTTGATTAGATCTGTTCACCTCTACAGAGAGCACACAATGTCAGCAGTATTTCACATTGGAGTTTCCAAGGCAGCAATCACTTTGAGAAGCTTTTTATCTCGAGTGAAACTCAGGCCTCCAGTACGCCTTTCCGCCTATACCACTTCTGCCCAGAGTTCTCAAGAAAATCAAGAACGACCGGGCCCAAGTAATCCTAGTGGCTCTGGATTGGGCACGGAGTGTTTGGTATCCAGAGCTTCTCAAAATGAGCATCGGTCCTCCAATCAGGCTGCCTCTTCGGGAGGATCTTCTGTCGCAGCAGCAGGGGAAGGTTCTCCACCCGAACCTGTCAACTCTGCACCTTCCTGCGTGGAGATTGAGCGGCGATAGTTGATGGTTTATGACCTCCCTCCCGAGGTCTGTGATATCATTCTGGCAGCCAGGCATCCCTCTACTATCTACGCCTGCTGTTGGAAACGTTTTGTTTCATATTGTACAGAGAGGTCTATTGATCCTCTTTCTTCTTCTCTGTCTAACATCCTTTTGTTTATATTGTCTCTCGCCCAACAGGGTTCCTCCTTAGGGACTCTCAAGGGCTATCTTGCAGCCTTATCAGCTTTTCTTCAGTGCCCGATCAACCATCTCGGTTTAAATCACCTATAGTACAGAGGTTTTTGAAAGGGCTTGTGCATTTGTTCCCACCTGTGCCTTTCGTTATGCCCCAGTGGAATCTTAATCTGGTTCTTACCTTCCTTATGTGTGCTCCCTTCGAGCCGTTACATAACTGTCCTCTTCGGCTGCTCACTATTAAGACAGCCTTTTTGGTGGCAATTACATCTGCCAGAAGAGTGAGTGAACCACAGGCTTTGCCATCAAAACCGCCGTATCTCACAATCTTTCCTGAAAAAGCGGTTCTCAGAACTCGTGCCTCTTTCCTCCCCAAGGTGGTGACCCCTTTCCATCTGGTTTCAAAATATCACCCTGCCCACCGCATCCCTCTAAGGAAGAGAAGCGTCTCCATCGGCTGGACCCAAAAAGAGCGTTATCGTTCTACCTTGACTGCACTAAAGAGTTCCGGGTAGACGACCAACTATTTGTGGGGTACGTTGGTGCAAAGAAGGGTCGGGCGGTACAGAAACGATCCATTTCGTGCTGGGTCGTTCTCTGTATAAAGATCTGCTACGCTTTGGCAAAGAAGCAGCCTCCCGAGGGCTTGAGAGCTCATTCTACTAGGGGGAAAGCTGCTACCACTGCATTGGCACGTGGCATACCGGTGGTGGACATCTGTCAGGCTGCAACGTGGGATTCCTTGCACACATTTGCAAAACACTACTGCCTGGATAGCCAGGTGAGAAGAGAGGGGCATTTTGCCCATTCTGTTTTGCAGGACTTCCTAGTGTAAAAATCTCCTTCAGACCCACCGCCATGGGTTATAGCTTGGGTATCTATTCTAAGGTAAGGAAGCTGCAGCTAGAATTCTCTATCAGATGAACAAGTTACTTGCCTTCATTAACGAGGTATCTGGTAGAGACTCTATCTAGCTGCAGATTCCTTACACCAAGCCAAGCCTCCCCACTCTGCGGATATTTTTATACAAATATATATATATATATATATGTTTATATATATATATATATATATATGATCTTGGCATTTTTGCCTTTCTTAAAGGCATGTAAGAATTTTTACTTCAAACAGTCAAATAAAGAGATAAAATCCATATCAGTTGGTTCTTCCATGACTCTGTGCTTCTGGCGTGGAAAGTTGTGGGAAAAGAACTGACGTATGCGCGCCAAGACGGCGTCTATATAGACAACGGTGACGTCATAGACGGCTCCAACGACGCTGACAACGCACGCGGAGCTGGTCGACGCACGCGGATCCGAACGATGACGCCCAACGGCACGCACAGGGTACTGCTCAGCAGAAAAATTCCGGATTCGAAGCTGACACCAGGGAATTCTAAGGTAAGGAATCTGCAGCTAGATAGAGTCTCTACCAGATACCTCGTTACCGCAGGTAAGTAACTTGTTCTTTTGGGTGGATGATTAACTCTTTGTTGGTTATGTGGGTGCGAAGAACTGTTGGGCAGTACAGAAGAGAACCATCTCCAGATGGGCTGAACGCTACCCCAAAATGTGCTACGCTCAAGCTAAGAAGCAACCTCCTGAGTGGATTCCTTTTAGATGGTTGTGAGTCCTCCTCCTGGCTTGTGATGGCGGTCCTGATGAGCCATCTTGTAGCCCACTGGGATTGCTGTGGTGTTGTCAGGGACTGATAAAAGGTTGAACCAGGTCTCTTTGATAAAGAGGTTGACAGAAGTGTTGCTACTTAGTGTAGGAAAGCACCCTATTTGACATGGTTAGCCCCCACTTTTTGCCTGGTTTCTGATGTGTCTTTGACTGTTAGTGCACCGAGTCCCTGCTAAACAGGTCCCTGCGCCGAATCTCTTTCCCCAAAACTGCAGAGTTGTTTTGCACAATTGGCAAACTCTTTAGCTACCACTGTAAGTCCCTAGTTTATGCTACCCCTGGTACCTTGGGCCTTGGGTACTAAGGAAGGTCTCTGAGGGCTGCAGCACCAATTGTGCCATCCTCAAGGACACCTTACCAAACTCACACAAGTGTTGCCATTTTAAACTGCATGTGTTGGTGCAGGCTAAATTGAAAACAAGACCTGGCACACACCCCTGTTTGCCAGGTCCCCTATCACTGCATGTGCCAAGTGTAACTCACCCCTAAAGCTGGGTGCATCCAGGCACAAGTGAGGGCATATGGGGATGAGCAGATAAGCCCCTGCTATGTCTCTGTCATTTCTGAGAAACAGTAAGTGCACAGGGAAGCCATTTTAAATGCATGTGCTGGACTATGGTCATTACGAGTTCCCCAGCTACATGATGGCTTCTCTGAATCCTGGGATGTTTGGTATCAAACAACTCAGAATAATAAACACTCACTGACCCCAGTGATGAATATATTAGAAAAAGCACCCTGTAAACCTACCAGCTACTAGTGTGTTGAAGGACTGGTCCTAACCAGTTCAGCCACCACAAATGCGTGTCTTGCCCCTCAAGGTAAGAGCCAGCACTCTCAAGGGCCTGAGACAAAAGCCTGCACTTGTCAGAGGTGTGACCTCCTGTCCCAGACAGGATGGGCATTCCAAGACAAGGAGGTTTAAAGGGTGTTGCCGCCTTTGTAATCCGAACCAGGTCTCTCCAGATGGTGAAGATGACCACCCCCCCTGTCCTGACCCCACTTTTGACAGCAGCACAGACAGGAAAATTAATTATAGTAGGAGGTGTACCCACTTCATTCAGTCCTAAGGTGGGCAAGCTAAAGCAGATACTACTTTTTAAAATCCTCCATCTTGTTTGGAAGGAATTAGGCCACTAAAGTTAGGGTTATGCCCACTTCCCAGTGGAAATTGTCATAAGAACGGTGTAGTCACCCTAAAGGTTGTCAGCCCATTGGCTACCATCTGGCTACCACTACACCTGATGCCCAGAACCCGAGGTGAAGCCAACCAACGGTGCTAACACGAGTCCCCAGCTGCCCAGATACTGAGTTCAGTGTGGTCTTACCCATCTTGGACTCTTCTGAGATGCCTGCAGCCTAATAAAAGCAGGCCCCCTCTCCCACAGGCTTGTGGAGCGAGAAAATCTGATATCTCCAGTGACCACTGCATCCATGACCTCTGACCCAAGTGAGGTGGGTCACTGGTACCAACTACATCCCCCAGTTCCTAAGAGCTTGAGCCTACCCTGGTTCCACCCCTGCCGGACTCCCCCACGACACCTGCAGCCTCAACACACTGGACCCCCTGACCGGGAGTGTTCCCAGCACATGAAAACGTGATGTCTAAGGACACCCATGCATCTGTCGCCCCTGGGCACAGGAGAAGAGGACCAGAGGTGCACCCCAGACCCACGAACACCCCGTCTACTATCTACTTGCTTGTTGTCCCTAACTGGCTTCCTAGCCAGACGCCTGTCTTCATGAGGACCAAACTCCCATAGGAAACCATTGGGCACCCAATGCCTTACTGCACCTCTGCACCCGGCCACCCCAGTGCCACCTGGTGTGACCTGTTGGTGTGGTTCTGATCAGTGCCCAGTACTTACTTTTAACTCCCTGAGATGGGATCCATAAGTCTTTGTTGACCCTGTGTTTGCTGAACATTGTTTCCCTCCATAGAATAACATTGAGAGATACTTACCTGATTACGAAGTTCTTGGGTTTGAAACGCATATAAAAGAATTGTTTTTTTTCTAAATTGGTCTTGGATTTATTAATTGAGTGTGTGTCTCATTTATTGCCTCTGTGAGTACGACAAAGGATTAGCACTGACATCTGATAAGCCTAACTAGTCACCCACACTACCACAAACTAGAACATTAGTCCTGTCTACTTTTGCTTCTGCAATACCAATTGGGGATCCACTAGCCTTTGCACAGTGCACTTCATTTTAGTGCACTGAATAGAGAGCCAGCTTCCTACACTCAGCCGGTCCCATCTTTCAGTTGTGGGTGTGTGGCTTCTTGTGAACCAGCAGTGGGTGCAGGTGAAAGCTCCTACCGTGGTGTGAGGCACAGAGGCAGTTGTGGAAACGGCATCCAGGATCTAGTGACCTAAGGAGTTCTACGGAGTATCGCTAGGCAGTGACTGGGTCAGGGTTCCTGGAACTGGGCGCAGCCCAGGCACAAACAGGCTTGCATTTGGCGCACCTTTGGTGCACTAGTAGTGCACCTGCTGTGCATCTGTGCGGCAGCTGCCATTAAGTAGATTTTGGAAGCGGGAGGATTGCAGGGTACCATGATGTCATTTCCTGTGCTGATAGGTGATGTGAAATGAAGCCTTCTCGCTTGGCTTCTTCTTTTAAATATGGTTTTGGTGGGAAAACCAGGAATGTCACTCCTGTCCAATTGTATGATGGGAAGTTCAGCTGTGTCACTTTTTGTGTAGGTGGATGATGGGAGATCCAGTGATGTCAGTTCCTCTGCTGATGGAGGATGGGAAATCATTTTTCTGTCTTGCTTTTCAGACATCCTTTAAGTCGCACTGTCTCTTGCCACTCCAGATATGGCAGTAGCTACAGTTAAAAGACTATTTGGACCGCCTGTCTTCCCCTGCCTTATCCTGTGCCCTACCAGCCATCATTGTTTAGATTGTCTCCACTGGTGTATTTTCTAAAAGGGTTACTTTACTTGTTTTCTTCCACTCAGTCCATGTTCTTCAATTGATTTTGAATCATGTGCTGACATTCATAATGCCCCCACCCCCGTTAGAGCCAATGCATGGTTGTCCGGTTCAACTTCTCACTCTGAATTTTGACTCTTGTGGTGCAGTATCTTCAGCCTGGAATTTTTGAGAACTTCAGGCCCTCTCCGTACATCCACCTTTCACAGTTTTCTACCCATACAAATTACCTGTCCATACCTTTGTACCTGTACCCATACAAATTGATCTCTTTACCTGTCCTTACCTTTGTACCTGTACCAAAGGCTGTATTTGCATTTGATATGGGCTTCTTGATTGCCCTTTTGTCCTCCTTCCCTTCTCCACATCCTACAAAAGAAGAGGCACGTTTGCATCAACTGCACGCCAGGCGTGCTTTATCCTATTACGTCGACCGCACTCAAAAGAACCTAGGGCCAGATGTAGCAAAGGGTTTTACCCATTCTATGTCTATGGGAAAATGTGTTCGTACATATGGCCCCTAGTGGGTTATCAGTTCTTTGCGGACTTTGCCAGAGCTGAGGGCGAAGGGGTAACCAAACGCACCTTTTCACTTTGTGTCATCATTTATATCAAGATCTGCTATACCTTAGTCAAGAAACATGTTGTGGAGTGCATTTTTGCCCACTCAACTAGCGCCCTGGCTGCTTCCTTGACGCTCTCCGGAGACGTTCCAGTGACTAATATCTGCAAGGTAGTCAAGTTGTATTCTTTGCATTATGTGTACCAAACATTACTGCCTCGCAGCCAAAGCACTCAGTGCTTTTCAAGTACATTTCCTCCCCAGTGGGTCTGTCTTGTCATTAATAATATTCCAAGATATGCAAATATGTTATGTGCTATTATTGTCTGATTCGCCAATGTTTTCAGCTCCTCTTCTCATTTCATTCTATAACAGAAATGTTGAAAAATAACATTTGTGGCACTTGGTGAGCAAATGGTCATCTGAAAGGTGGGTAGAATGTCTATATTTGTGTTAATTCAGCACATTGTATTTTTGTTTTGTTCATTTTTATGATTCCCTTGAAACCCTTTACCTTGATAGAGAGATTCATAGGTTTAAAAAAGTAACTGCCGCAGAAAACAAAATCTTTAAGCCTGAAATCCGATCACTCACTACCACATTATTTGATTATTGAGGTCCAGATGATAAGATACCTTTCAAGTTGGTAGTGTGCTACTGCCTCGCGCTACCTTCTCCATATCACCATTTAGGCTTTCCACCCGTCTCACCCAGTGGCGTTCAAGTGCCAGGCGAGTTAGTTTTGAGACAAAAACAGTCTTTAGTTATAGCATGAGGCGGGTGCTGGGAGACAGCTTGCACCACAGCGGCTGAACACGTAGGGGCTGACAAGGAAGCAAAGGGCTGGAAGAACAGCATTTTTACCTCTATCTCTGATACCCAGAGTTTCCTGTTTTAATTACATATTATTTAAAAACTTACCATAATGGAGAAAACTTGCTGTTTTTATTTTTTTCTGTTACAGCACATTTAGAGAAAATGAGTGATGGTATTTGTAAAGCATATTACTGCATTTGTATTTAAGCTTCATTGTCATTACATGGAGAATGAACGTTGATAATCTCAAGAAAAATAAATATAGAAAAAACTTGTGATTGGAAGTTATCTACATTTTAGTTTTGACTTGAACATCATAGATCAATCAGATGCTTCACCCCAGCATTCTGTGAACAATACTCTCCTGATGACTTTGCAGTGAATGACCTTTGGGCAGGTTGTCTTTTGTGGCCCGTCCTGTCATGGGCCAATGCTGCCGTAATCTCCTTTTTTTCTGTTTCTACGTCTCTTTGCTGAAGTTGGAAAAAGAAAGGTGCTAGTTCAGAGAATAATGACATCTCACTCACCGTATTAACTTGAGTGCACGTAGTCATAGGCCCTTTCATGGTCACATGCCTCTTTTCCACCCTAAGTGAGTTTTGTCTCTGCTCGTTCTAGCAGTACACATTATACCTTTTCATGTGAGCCTGTGTTAAGGCATGCATGATAAGCACTAGGAAGAATGTTGCTCAGGAATGCAGGCAGACATGACCATATCATTTTAGTAGAATTTTAACAGTAACTTGTCCTGGCTACCCTGTGATTCGATAAAACGGTCTGACAGTATGGGCTTAAAATTTGATTTTCTTTAACAATTTATGTTTACTTTTTCAATATAGATAACAAAAACAACCATTTTTAATATATGAGACTATTACTGTATGCCATGTATGATTGTTTTTAAACTGATATATTTATTTTAAATGTTCTTTAATGCTCTACTTTAGTGTGTGTTTTTAAGTATGTTATTTATGTTTATGTAGGTCCCTTACCGTAATATTTTGATTTCTTCTGCTCACCTTAATTATCAATATGATTTGGAAATAAAGATATTTGTTCTTCTGTCGTTGGTTGAATTGTATCTGGTTGAATTTCTAAAATACAAATAAAAATCTTCCAACAGATGGAAAAAAAGAAACAGGAAAATAAAATGAGGAGGGATCAATTAAATGATGAGTATTTGGAATTGCTAGAAAAGCAGAGACTTTACTTTAAAACGGTGAAGGAATTTAAAGAGGTAAGTTTTTAAATAATTGTTCAACTAAATGTCATAGTTTGAAATGTAAGACTTGCACCGTACTTTTTCGATCACTTGTGAATCTGCTATCTTTCAATCCTCTGTTGTCAGCTTTATATAAGGTGTTTCTATTATTTGTGTCTTTATTTAACCTTTGTAAGTAAGCCTTTCTAGAAAGATCTTGTTTTATCTTCAAACCTGCTGTTTAGTTGTTTCACATCTTAGGCTTTGAAGTCCTCAGTTGAGGTTTTCTTTCAATAAACTAAACAGTAACACATACACATACACGTCCACCAATCCACCCACCCAAACCCTATTGTTATGAGGATCGGCCATTGACCATAATGAAGTGTGTGTTTACTATTCTAACTTCACACCCACTTTGAGAGTAGAGTAGGTTATAAATTGGACTGAGGCAAATATAATTGCACTTATGTTTTTTTATGCTCTCGCTGAAAAACTTCCTAAACACACTATAGGGATCGGTCCCCCTATCGCACTGATCCTCATATAGATAGTGTTTGGCTCGGCCTGTCAGGGCTTACCCACGCTATGAGGACCGATCTGGCCCTCACAGTGTGGGTTATACATGGACGCACACACGCACTCACACTCTCCCTCTTCCCCTCTGCTCTCTCTCCCACTCTGTCTCTCCCCCACTCTCTCCCTCCCACTCTGTCTCTCCCCCACTCTCTCCCTCCCACTCTCTCTCTCCCACTCTCTATCTCTCTCACTATTTCTTTCCCCCACAAAATCTCTCTCTCTGTTTCCCGCTTTCAGAAATTCACTCCTTCCAGGGAGATAACGTTAGCACTCCACGCACATAAAATTGCTCTTTATTGATACAAAATTAAAGACAGACAAATGTGTTTCGACCTTTGGTGTTCCCAAGGTCAATAACCAGTTTTTAAACCTTATTCCTTCCTAATATTTGTTTACCTATAGACAAAGAAAGCATACTTTCACTAGCACCACACAAATGATCAAAACTAACATAAAAATGCAAAATTCCGCAGTAGGGTTTTGAATTGTGGGCTTAACAGATAGTAAGGTACGTGTTTTGCCAGTATATTATATCTGATAGAGACTTCTAGCTGCAGATTCCTTACCTTTGATTTTCCCCAGGCGTCAGAGTGGATCCGGAAACTTTTGCTCGAGCAATACCCTTGTGCGCGCCTTTGGGTGACTCAATTCGGCTCCATGTGGTGTCGTTGGCGCCGGAAGTGACATCACAGTTACCTATGTAGGCACACAGGCGTCAGTTCTTTTCTTTCCACACCATTTAGTGTAGATCTGGAGAGAGCTAACCCTCTGTTTCTTTTTGACAGGCCTTTTTTCAACATTTTATCGATTATTTTATTTTATTTTTTTCCTTTGTGTGTCGAGAATGTCATTGAAGAAGGCCGGATTCAAACCATGTAGCACCTGTCAACGTGCTGTGTTGGTTACGGACCCCCATCTCATTTGCCTTTGGTCCCTCAGACTCGACCATGACTCCAAGTCGTGCTCGGACTGCTTGGTCATGGCGCAAAGACTTTAAGGGAGCGGTCCCTAAAGCTGCTTGCGGCCCAGCATTCAACAACACCGGCACGTACAACTCCTCAAAGGTCTCGGTCTAGAGGGAGGTTTCAGGACCTCTCTAGGACCCCAAGTCCTCTTTGTCCCCTCGAGGTCCTCAGGACACTCTGGGAAGAGGCACAAAAAGAAGAGAAAGTCCAAGAAGACTTCTACTTCACCTCAACTGTCTGTCGTCAAGATGAGCGGGAAACGGTCTGCAGAGCCATTGCCCAGTTAGACTCCGCGCCTCCCCCCATTTCTGGGAGACGGATCAACACTCATTCACTGATTTAAGAATTTTAAGAGGCCATGCACTGCATATTTGAGTGGGCTGACCCCTCTGGCACGCCTTCGGGCCCCGCGGGTCAGAGTAGGCCCCATCCGGCTGCGCGCCGGCAGCTTTGGCCTCTGCTTTGATGGGGTCTCATGGATCTGATTCCAGATCCGGACCGGCACCAGTTGTACCCAGGCGACCTTCTCCGGTGCCGGTCCTGACGCCACCGGTGCTCACTGGCAGCGCCAGTCCCATTCTGATTCCTGACGATCTGAAGCCGGAATGGCATTGTGTGGTGCTAATTCTGGCGCCAACAGTGCCCAAGGGGGACAGATCGTTGCCTGAGCCTTATTTCAAACAGCCAGGCATGGGAGAAGATTGGGGGGGGTCACTGGGCCCTTTAGAACACCAGTTGGAGAAATCTTTGGACTGGTATGAGGAGCTAGCAGAGGTCAGTGGTTTGGACACCTCTCCAGATATTAGCTTGCTCTCGTCCACCCACTGTGGCTACAGAGGAGGGAGTTTCCTATGCCTTGGTGGTGCCTAGGGCAACAGAGGTCCTCGACCTCGAATTGCCCTCAGTGGCTGTCAAGACAAACATCTTAACGGAAGTGCTTCAGCCTGGGGCTTCTACATCCAAACCCCTTCTGCTTTTTAATGAAGCACTTACGGACGTCCAACTGGGACCTTGGTCCAAGCACAGCACAGGGGTTCCTGTAAATAGCGTGATCACCTGCCACCATCGCCCTGCAACGGGCAACCCCAACCTCCTCCTCCAACACCCCACCACTGAGAGCTTGATAGTCTAAGCCTCCACTTCCCGTGGTGCATTCCCTTCCGCTCCCCCGGACAGGGAATCCAAGAGGCTAGACCATCTTGGAAGAAAATGTTTTCTTCACTAGCCTGGCACTGAGGTCAGTGAACACCTTGTGCTTATTGGGCCATTTCTCACACACCATATGGAAGACGGTTGCACAAGGGCTGCCTCAGGTCCCGGAGGAGACCCGGGCCATATTCTTCCAAGCAGTAAAAGAGGGAAGGGACGCAGCGAAGTTCACCATTCGGTGTGGCTTAGATACGACTGAGTTTCTAGGCATAGCGGTTGCATTGACAGTGGTCTTACGGCGCCACGCCTGGCTGAGAACATCTGTTTTTTCAGAGATATGTCCAGTCAAACCTGATGGACATGTCCTGCGATGGCATTTACCTGTTTGGTGAGAAGGCAGACTAGGTGCTGGAGTGCTTTAAGGACTCCCGGGCTAAGGCCAAGTCGTCGGGCCTCTCAGTGACCCCCTCATCCAGCATCTGCCTTTCTCCCCTTTCGTTGCAACGGAAGGGGCATTGCACTGCGCCAGCCCTATGCCAGCCACCGTTCTACGCAACCACCCGAGGCTATGCAAGGACGTGTGACATATTGCCTTCAGACCTAGAGGGTCTGCAGGTCAGAAGGCATCCGCTACCCAGCCCCTGGCAGCTGCAGTATCAAAGCCCTCCTAGTTCAGTTCTGCAGGGCCATGCTTGCCCAGTTGGAGGAATACACCATCATCTCCTCCACTGGCAGTCCATAACATCGGACACACGGGTACTGCAAATCATCAGGAAGGGCTATGCCCTGCCTTTCCAGTCCTTTCCTCCCTCATTACCGCCAGCATTTGAACAGCTGGCAGAGTATCATTTGTCTCTACTCCGAGAGGAAGCTACAGCTCTCTTGGCCAAGGGAACCATAGAAAATATCCTGGAATCAGACGTAGGCTGTGGTTGTTATTCTAGCTACTTTGTGATACCCAAAAAGAAAGAGTGTCTTCACGATATTCTAGAACTACAAACCGTAAATCTCTTCCTCAAGAAGGAGAAGTTGAAGATGCTCACTTTGGCGCAGGTCTTATTGTCTGCCATAGACCTGGGAGATGGTGGTTCAAGGTAGGCCACAAACAATTTCAGTTCACCATGCTGCCATTTAGCCTTACCAGTGCCCCTCGGGTGTTCACCAAGGTGATGGCAGTGGTTGCAGCTCATCTGAGCAGGGCAAGGTTTCAGTCTCCCCCTACCTCGACGACTCGCTGTTGAAGGCGAGCTCGGTTGTCTCCCATTTCCAGACTACGGTGAACCTTCTGCATTCGCTGGGGTTCAATATAAACATGCCGAAGTCACATTTCACTCCCTACCAGAAGCTCTCTGTAGGAGAGTGCCACTTTTGGCATGGTTAACCCCGACTTTTTGCCTGATATTAATGCGGACTTGACTGAGAGTGTGCTGGGATCCTGCTAACCAGGCCCCAGTGTCAGTGTTCTTTCCCAAAAAATGTGCCATTGCTCCCACAATTGACACACCCCTAGCAAACAGTTAAGTCCCTTGTAAAAGTTACCCATAGTACAAAGGGCCCTGTGGCCAGGGAAGGTCCCCAAGGGATGCAGCATGCATTATGCCACCCTGGGGGACCCCTCAGAAAGCACATGCACACTGCCATTGCAGCTTGTGTGTGTTGGTGGGGAAAAAAAGACAAAGTTGACATGGCACCCCTCTCAGGGCCCCATGCCTATAAACTACTGCATGTGGCATAGATAAGTCACCCCTCTAGCAGCCCTTAGAGCCCTAATGCAGGGTGCACTATAGCACAGGTGTGGGAATAGCTGCATGAGCAATACGCCCTTATAGTATCTAAGTCTGTTCTTAGACATTGTAAGTGCAGTGTGGCCATATGAAGTACATGGGCTTGGAGTTTGTCATTACGAACTCCACAGCTCCATGATGTCTTCACTGAAGTCTGTGAAGTTTGGTATCAAATTTCTCACCACAATAAACCCACACTGATGCCAGTGTTGGATTTATTGAACAATAAACCCAGAGGGCATCTTAGAGATGCCCCTTGTATTTTAGCCAAACGTTTAGTGCAGGACTGACCAGTCTGTGCCAGCCTGCCACTTCCAGACAAGTTTCTGACCACCTGGGGTGAGAGCGTTTGTGCTCTCTGTGGCCAGAAACAAAGCCTGCACTGGGTGAAGGTCTCAAAGGCCTCTTGTTACAGTGCCCCAGCTAGTGGAGAGTCACAAAAAGAGGAGACAGCCCCCACAGACAGCAGACACAGAAGTCGCAGTGAAGCCCACTCAGCACACTTGAAGAGTCCCACGTCACTGGAGCAACAGGCAGGAGACTGTGCTTTGCAGAAAAGAGTGCTGGAGGCCGGAGCTACACGGAGCCTGAAGATCCCTTGGAGGAGGAGCAAACAAGCCTTGATAGCTGCAAGAGTTGCGGTGCACAGGGGTACTGTCCTGCAAGGAGAGGCAAGGGCTTACCGTTTCCCAAGTTGGACAGCTGGTAGAGAGAACCAAGTCTACCACGCCAGACCACCACCTGTAATTCAAGATCTACACAGTTCCAGAGGAGAGAAGATCTACGCAGCTGGTCGTCGTTGCAGTTGGTGCCTGCAGATGCAGGGAAGTGACTCCGTCACTCAAAGGGAGAATCTTTTTTGCATCTTGTGCAGGCTGAAGACTTGCTGCCCAACGAGGATGCAAAGCCGGGTAAATGTTGCAGTTGCTGGAAGGAGCAAGGGGAAACAATGTTGCAGAGTGGAGTCGTCGCTGAAGGTGCAGATTGTCTGTTCCTGGATGGTCTAGTTGCAGTCCCAATGGCCAGAAGATGAAGTAAACGATGCAGAGGAGTCCTGCTGGAATCTTGCACTTCGAACCTGAGGACCCATCCTAGAGGGAGACTCTAAATATCCCTAAAAGGGTGTTTGGTCACCTGCAAGGTGACCACCTATCAGGAGGGGCTGTGACGTCACCTGCCTGACCTGGCCACTCTGATACTCCCAGGGGCCCCTGCACATCTTGGATTCAAGATGGCTGAACCAAGTGGTCACCTGGAGGAGCTCTGGGCACCACCCCAGGGGTGGTGATGGATAGGGTAGTGATCACTCCCCTTTTCTTTGTCCAGATTTGCTCCAGAGCAGGGACCTGAGCAAACGGGTTTATGCAAGGAGGGCACCAAATGTGCCCTTCAGAACTTGCCAGTGGCTTGGGGAGGCTACCTCTCCCAAGCCATTCACACCTATTTCCATGGGGAGAGAGTGTTGCCTCTCTCTCCCACAGGAAATCCTTTGTTCTGCCTTCCCCTGCTTGAGCTGCACAAGCTGCAGGAGGGCAGAAACCCGTCTAGAGGGTAGCAGCAGCGCAGGCTGCTTTTAAAACCCTAGAAGACTGGTAGGAGCAATACTAAGCGGGTCCTCTTAGGAGCCCCCAGAGTGCATGGAATCATATAACCCATACTGGCAACAGGTATGATTACAACATGTTTGATACCAAACATACCGAGGTTCGGAGTTACCACCTGTGTCAGGACATGGGTAAAATGGCTTCCCTGCACTTACGAAGTCCAGTGCAGTGGAGCTGGAGTTCGTAGGGGCAGCTCTGCTCATGCAGGGGTGGCCTCACACACAGATACCTGCACCCTGCCCTCTGGCCTAGGAGGGCCTACAATAGGGGTGACCTGGTGCAGTGACCTGTAGTGAAAGGGTGCATGCACAATACATGCTGCAGCCTGTGGGGAAGCCCTGTTGCCCCAGTGCCCTGGGTACCTAAGTACCATATACTATGGACTTACATGGGGGCACCAGTATACCAATTGTGTGGTGTGCAAAGTCCTAGGCAACCAACTTGACAGGTAGAGAGCACAATCACTGGGGTCCTGGTTGGCAGGACCCCAGTGAAAACAGTCAAAACATACTGACAGTCAAAAAGTGGGGGCATCCAGCCACTCCTTGCAGAATCCTCCATCTTCGTTTGGAGGGCAGGGACCAATAGGGTTAGGTCTATGTCCCCCTCCCCAAAGAGAGTGGACACCAGATGTGTGTCGTCACCCTCAGGGACAGTAGCTATTGGCTACTGCCCTCTGACCCCTGTAACACCCTTGAATCCAGGATTTAAGGGCTCCCCTATACCTAGCTCATCAGATTCCTGGCAACCTCAAGAAGATGACAAGAAGAAAGAAGAAGGACTGCTAAGCCAACCCCCAACTGAGAAGACTGAGGACACCAACTGATTTGATCCCACCCCTACAGGCCTGTCTCTAGCTTCTGAAGCCCTGGTACAAAAAGGCGACACAAAGCTGCTGGACCAGCGACCTCGTAAAAAAGCCTCAAGAGGCCTGCCTGCACACCAGAGGACTAAGATCTCCCATGGACAGCAGCCCTGTCCAGAAAGAAATCCCAGCAAAGGACTCCAGATCTGCCCCGGATGAGCGAGTTCTGCCTACTCTGCACCTGACACCTATGGCCCATGTCCAAGTGGTCCACCGGTCCATAGCAGGTCCCCAGTCGATTCTGACCTAGTTTCCACCCTGGGTTGACCCCTCCTGGACAACACGACAACGCCTGCACCATAAATCCCGAGGACCCCCTGACTGCAGGAGAACGGGACAAAGATTCCTGACGCCTAATAGTACTCCTGCACCCGCAGCCCCCTTAGCCTTGGGGAACCCGACCACCAGTCCAGCAGCGTTCAGCAGGCAGCCCTCCTCCTTGTCCAGCCTGTGGTTTTCCGAAACCGAACCCTGAACCTAACCTGCAGCAGCTTTGTGGCCTCCATGGTCCTCCTATTGAAAAGTATTGGGAGCCCGATGCTAAGTTTGGACTCTGCACCTGGCCACCCCTATGCAGCAGAGGGTGTGTGTTTGGTGCTGACCTGTGGTCCCCCGGTGCCCACCTAAACCCCCCAGGTCTGCTCTCCAAAGATGTGGGTACTTTCCTGACTGCAGTTTACAATTCTGAGTGTCCCCAGTCTCCAAAGGATCCCATTCCAAATCTACGTCAGCTTTGACCTCTGCACCTGGCCGTCTCCTTTTGCTCGTGGCGGGTGTCTGGGGTTTACTTGAACTCCAACCTGTAGACATCCTAACCCCTGCAGACTGGAACTGTAAGTCTTGTACTTGACTCAAATCTGTGCTAACTTTAGATCCCCCCTAGAACTGTCTTTGAAAATTGCAGTGTCAACTTTTAAAACAGATATTTGCTATTTTCTTGAAAACCGTTTAACTTGCCAAATAGAAACAAAGTGGTGTTGATACATATGCTTGTTACTTACTTGCAAATGTACTTACGTGCAAACTGAATCTTGTGGCTCTAGTAATAAAGTAACAAAATATATTTTTGCTATATAAAAACAATTGACCTGGAGTTAGTCATTGAGTTTGTGCTTTATTTATTGCCTGTGTGTGTACAACAAATGCTTTGCACTACCCTCTGATAAGCCTAACTGCTTGACCACACTACCACAAAAGAGAGCATTGGTATTATCTACTTTAGCCTCTGTTAAGCCTCTGGGGAGCCCCTGAACTCTGTGCATGCTATGTCTCATTTTGATGTAGTATATACAGAGCCTGCTTCCTTCACTCTTTCATAGGAGCTGTTCTGGACACTGTGCAGTTTCTGTCTTATCCTCCCGAGCAGCAAGTCCAGGATATTCAGGCTATGATTTTTTGTTTGAATCTTTTTATTGGTATTTTGCATATGAAAGTTGGTTATATCTTACAATTATACTATTGTCTGTTGGCAATACATGTTGTTTCACATTGCATGATATCAATGTTCATAAGGAAGACATGCCAGATCGTTGAATAACAAACAATACATAGCTATGCAGCCATTAGACACTCAAGTTTCAGGGTTTGGGATTTATATGATTAACAAGTGCATCATAAGTAAGAACAACACAAAACAGTCAACCGCAGAGACCATAGAATTCCAGAAACAAAAACTGTGACCCAAGCAAGCCTAAGCCAAAATTGTGTGTGATTATTCCTAAAGTGGACTGGAAGCGCTACATGGAATACATACTAAAGGGCAGTGGTGAGGGCTATCTATTCTATCCTGCTGATGTATTGCATTAGGTATGTGGCGAGTTCTTAGTCCTCAGGAGCATGTGTGGGCTCGTTTTGTAATTGCATAAGTATGGTATCCCAGTAAATGGCTATGGGGTATTTATGGAGTCCCAAAGTGTCCTCCCTGTGCAGCATTACACTCACTGCGTGCCCCAGTTGAGTATAGAGAGTTTCCAGGTATGTAGCTCAGAGGGTTAGGCGATTTTCACCTGTGTGTTATGAGCCGATTGTCTACTATAAACCCGAAGTCTAGAAAGCAGGAGGCCACTTTCTGCGTCTTTTTCCAACTATAGTGTCCCAATAAGCATGCGTCCCAACCATGGAGGTTCGTGCGTCCTGTACACTCTGACAAAGTGATCGGTATAGGAAGCCAGTAGTTATAAAGATTAGGGCAGTCCCACAACATATATAGCAGGGCAGCGTCCACCCTATTGCATCGTGGGAAAGCAGCATCAACTCTATGATAGAACCGATTTATATTAGCAGGAGTGAGATATGCCCTATGAACAATATATATAGCTGGATAAGTTTGAACCAGGCATTGCGAGGAACATGTTTGTGATCCTCTAGCAATGCCAGCCACCTTCGATTTGTGTAACAGCGTGCAGAGTTGGTGTCCCAGCGAGTGTGCAGCTGTGTCAGGGAAGGCGCAGTATGGCTTCAGAGGGAGCACTTGAACCAGCTTATAGGGCATCTCCCATGTCCCATAAAAGTATTGAATTGTGAGGTGAGTCGCGGGTTCCACAGAAAGGTCTCCTCAATGCCATCCTAGTGTGAGAAGTAAAGAGTTATACAGTAGAAAGTGTCCCAGGGGTAAGTTTTCTTCAGTTGTCAGTACCTCAAAAGTATGTAAGGCGCCATCTCCATATAAGTCCCCCAGGGTGTGCAGTCCTGCATCATGCCATGCGCGTAATTCGATTGTCGATGTGGGTCCTGTTAGTCTGGGTGTTCCCAGCAGTGGTAGTCCCGGTGCATATGGAGGGATTTGTTTTGTGATGGTGAGGCATCATCTAAAGCAGGGATGTGCTGTGCGTTACAACAATGACTCAGGCGCTCGTGCAAGTGTACAAGGAGGAAGCAAATGCAGTCAGAAGGATAAAGCCCATGCTGGCAACAGCGAAGCCATGTCCACCAAGTGTATTCCAGCAAGTCACCTGGCAATCCATTGAATCTGAGCTGCCAGATAATACTGCTCAGAGTGAGGGACAGCCAACCCCCCTCTGTCTGTAGGGAGGCAAAGTTTGGCGACCACCACCCTACGTCTCGAACTATGCCAAATAAAATCCTGCAGCTGCAGGTTGAATTCTCTGAAGAAAGCAGCTGGTATATAATGGCATAAATTAGCGAAAAAATATATTAGTCTAGGGAGTACAACCATTTTTATCAGCACTGCCTTCCTAGTCACTGACAAAGGCAGTGTCTGCCAGAAAGTCATCTGTGCTTTAGTAAAGGAAACTGTCCATTTTATATTTCCGCCAAAGAGGTCTATAGGAGTACAGTAGACATGCATACGCAAGTAGCAGAATGTGTGTTGTTGTCAATGTCAATGGTGTCCCTGAGTTACCACAACGCGAGTCCCGGACCACAGGTGAAAAGGCGAAGATACAAGTCTTAGTCCAATTCACCCGGAGACCAGAAATGTCTGCAAAACGCGTTTGTAGTTGTGGGATGGTGTTGGGTACGTTATGGGTGTCTCGAATATATAGTTACATGTCATCTGCGTATAAGGAAATCACATGTACTCCAGCGCCCGCAACGGAATACCCCAGACAGTTACCATATTGCGCATATTCAAGGCCAAAGGTTCCATTGCCAGTGAGAAAAGTAAAGGCGCCAGCGGGCAACCCTGCTGCGTCCCTCTGTAAAGGGGATTGCGTGCCAGATAAGTGACCCCATGCAGACACGTATTAATCGGTCCGTGTACAACAGTTTTACCAGCCGCAGGTAACGATGGCCAATGCCATACCTCAACGGCGTGGCAAAAAGATAGTTCCAATCTAAGAAGCTGAAGGTCTGTTCCAAGTCTAAAACCATACAGCCCACTTGAGGCCAGTCGTGGGTAGCGTACGTAATGACTCAATTTTTTTTTTTTTAAATGGCGTGAGTTCAGTGTGAGAAAGTAGCCTCTTTCTAGCATAGTTACCCCCATATTTGCCCTGTTTGTCAGTGTGTTTTTACTGTCTCACTGGGATCCTGCTAGTCAGTGCTCGTAGTTTGTGGCCTACATGTCAGTATGTTTTACTGTTTTGTCAGTATGCTTGACTGTGTCACTGGAGTACTGCTAACCAGAACTCTAGGATATCCTTATGGGCTGCAGCATTTCTTTTGCCACCCATAAGGAGCTCATACAAACACTTATTCAGGACTGCCATTGCAGCCTGAGTGAAATAGTGCAAGCACTATTTCATAGCCTTTTTCACTGCACCAGGAAACTTATAAGTCACCTATATGTCTAACCTCCAGACTCTGAAGGCTAGGTGCAAAGTGACTGTGTGTGAGGGCACCCCTGCACTAGCTGAGGTGCCCCCACATTGTCCAGTACCAATTTCCCGGACTTCGTGAGTGCGGGGACGCCATTGTAAGTGTGCACTACATATAGGTCAATACATATATGTAGCTTCATAATGGTAACCCCGAATATGGCCATGTAAGGTGTCTAAGATTGAGAAAGTGTACCCCCAATCTGATTCTGTTATTGGGGGGGGCAATTCCATGCATCCTGGGGGCTCCTCCATGGACCCACAGTACTACCATACCAGCCTTCTGAGGTTTTCACTGCAGCCCCAGCTGTTGCCACCTCAAAGACAGGCTTCTGCCCTCCTGGGCCTTGAGCAGCTCAATCCCAGGAAGGCAGAACAATGAATTTCCTTTAGGAGAGGGGAGTTACACCTCTCCCTTTGGAAATAGGTGTTACAGGCATGGGAGGGGTTTCCTCCCAGAGCCTCTGGAAGTGCTTTGAAGGGCACAGATGGTGCCCTCCTTGCGTAATCCCGTCTAAACCGGTTCAGGGACCCCCAGTCCCTGCTCTGGCATGAAACTGGACAAAGGAAAGGGAAGTGACCACTCCCCTGTCCATCACCACCCCAGGGGTGGTGCCCAGAGCTCCTCCAGAGTGTCCCTGGGTTCTGCCATCTTGTTTCAGAATGGTCAGGGAACTCTGGGAGCATCTGAGTGGCCAGTGCCAGCAGTTGACGTCAGAGACCCCTCCTGATAGGTCCATACCTGGTTAGATGACCAATCCCCCTCTGAGGACTGTTAAGGGTCTCTCCTGTGGGTGTTTCCTCAGATTCGGATTGCAAGACTCCAGCAGGGATCCTCTGCATCCTTTACTTCATCTTCTACCGTCGGATCAACAGCAGAACTGCTCCAGGAACTCTACAACTGCAACCAAGTATCCAAGAAGGCTACTACAACTTTGTAACTTCAGCTCCTGCCAGCAACTTCAAC
The DNA here is from genome assembly GCF_031143425.1 of Pleurodeles waltl. Taxonomy (NCBI): domain Eukaryota; kingdom Metazoa; phylum Chordata; class Amphibia; order Caudata; family Salamandridae; genus Pleurodeles; species Pleurodeles waltl. Next base: position 1,052,216,944 of record NC_090440.1, read on the forward strand.
AGTTTCCAGGTTGTGCACACTCTGAGGACTGCCTGTCTTCATCCTACACCAGAAGAACTGAAGGAATCTCCCGTGCAGTGACGGAGTCACTTCCCTGCTTCAGCAGGCACCTCACTGCAGCGATGACCAGAACTCTGGGTCCCCTCTCCTGATGATGAGCGTGGATCCTGGAACACAGGTGGTCGACCGAAGTGACCCTGACTGTCTAAAGGTCCAGCTGTCCAAATTTGGTGGAGATAGGAGCTTGCCTTGTGCACCACTTATTTTGCAGCTCCTAGGGCTTCTGTGTGCTTCTCCAATAAATCTTTTGTGCACAGCGTAGCCCAGATCCCCAGCACTCTATCCTGTGATGCTCAGCTCCCTGAGTTGTTCTCCAGCGGCATGGGATCCCTTTGTGTAGTGCTGTGACGACTGCCATTTGCAACTCCGTTGTCCCCATGCTGTGGGACTCCTGTGCGCACTGCCTGGTCTTCTGAGGGCTCTCTGAGTTGCTGAGAGCCTCCTCTGTCTCCCCCTCCTGGGTAGAGTCGACCTGGTCCTTCCTGGCCCCGGGCAGCGCCATTTTTAACGAAACACGAGTTTTGCATTTACCAAGGCTTGTTGGCAGAATCCTGTGATGCAAACCAGACTACTTTCAGCCATCTGGCGTGGGACATCTTCTGCACCAACCAGGAACTAGTATCTGTCTTGTTTGCTGCAATACTGACTTTGTCTTCTCACCAGTGATTCCTCTTTTGCACCTTTATCCGGGTTTGCTGGGGCTCCTGTTCTTTCTGGACTCTTCAGTGTTACTGGACTTGGTCCCCTTCTTCCACAGGTCTTCAGGTCCAGGAATCCATTGTTGGTGTCTTGCAGTCTCTTCTGGTTCTTGCACTGTCTTCTACCACGACTTCTAGTGTGTTTTAGGAAACTTGCTGAGTTTTACTCCTACTTTCCTGGGCTCTGGGTTGGGGTATGTTACCTACCTTTGGTGTTTACTTATGCTCCCAGCACCCCTCTACGCACTACACTTGCCTAGGTGGGAAATCGACTTTCACATGCCACTATTTTAGTATATTGTTTGTGTTCACCTAGGCCCATTGCAACCTATTGTGATTTTCACTATTTTATGACTGTTTACTTACCTGATTTTGGTTACTAGTGTATATTCTATGTATAATACTTACCTCCTAAGGGGGTATAGCCTCTAAGATATTTTTGGCCTTGTTTCACTAAAATAAAGTACCTTTATTGTTGGTAACACTGAATATTGTTTTTCTTGTGTGTGAGTACTGTGTGACTACAGTGGTATTGCAAGAGCTTTGCATGTCTCCTAGTTCAGTCTTGGCTGCTCTGCCTGGCTTCTAGACTTGCCTACATTTCACTAATAAGGGATATCTGGACCTGGTATAAGTACCTTAGGTTGTTTTTGCATTTGACCCACTACAAACCAGGCCAGCCTCATACATTCAGGGAAGGATTGTGCGGTGGGACAAACCTATTTTAATCTGCGTGAACCAGATCTGACACCATTGGTGCCAATCACTCTGAAAGGATTTTTGCTAGAATTTTGTAATCGCTGTTAAGTAACACCGGGGGTCAATGAGAGCTGGCCAATGTGAGATTTTTGTTTGGTTTGGGCAGTGACACGCCCAACACCTCCTTTTGTGAGTCTGATGGCATGCCCACAGCTAAGGCATCCTCGTAGATTGCTAGCAGGCGTGGGGCCAGCATGGATGCAAAGGCATTGTATAATTCAGCGGGCAGCCCGTCGGGTCTGGGGGACCTGCTTGTTGTCAGCGATTTAATCGCCTCTGTAATGTCAAACAGATTGATGGGGCTATCAAGTTCTGTGCGCTGCTCGGCTGTGATACTGGACATGGTAATCCCTGAGAAGAAGGAGTCATAGTACTCTTACTCCTTGACTGGGGGGACCTGATATACCTGGGAATAGTGGCGGGTCAGCTCATCGTGTATGGCACTCTGCGCATAGCAATTCTGTCCATCTTCCGAGTGCAGTGATGTTATAGGCATGTGCCGTGGATCTTGTTTAATAAGGCATGCTAGGAGTCACCCAGCTTTGTCTTGCCAATGCATGCATGGGCGCAGAGTGTGCTGCTTAATTCAGACAGCGCAGGCGTTCCAAAAATGTCACATGCTCGCCTCTTGCAGCGGTCAGGGCCCCCCGCTGCTGAGTCAGTCACTGCACACGTCTTAAGTCCAGGAGTGTACCCTCTAGCCTGGCTAGATTGCCATTGAGGTCTGTCTCATGTTAAACTGAATCCCCATATGGTGTCCTTGCAGTGTGATCTTAAAAGCGTCCAACTCTACCAGTTTCGTGGAAGCCCTGTTGTCATTAATCTCGATATAGTCAACAATCATGGACCCTATGAAGGCCTCGAATGGGGGGTCATCCAGCAGAGCAGTCTGCAACTTCCATGTGGGTAAAGGTGACAGTGTCATGTCCCAGTGTAGTTGTAACAGGTGAGGATTGTGCCCCGAGTGAGTGCGCCCCAAATAAGTCACATCAGTGATGGACGAGAGCAGTGTGGACGCCCCAACAAATCTTTCTATCCGGACATGCAGGTCATGGAGGATGGATTGAAACCAGTAGACTCTCACCTTGTGGTTCTTATCCCTCCAGAAGATTACTAGTTGCCACTGCTGGAGCTAATCTGTTAATGCTTGAGCATTAGCGACCGCAGCAGTGCGTGATAATGGAGGTAAGGAGCGATATAGTACAGTGTCTAATACTCTATTAAAGCCCACCCCAAGTAATCACGGGATATCGCCCCATTGCGAAAGAGTAGTGTAAAGTGTGCGCAAAAATGTAGATTGATCAGTGTTGGGAGCACACATAGATCCTATTAACATGACCTTACCATCAAGTCGCCCCTTTATGAGTGCATAGCGGGCCCCCAGATCAGTCATCTTATCCTCAACAGTGAACGGTTTGCCGGGCCTGACCCACAACAAAGCTCCCCTGACATAAGCAGAGTAGTTTGTAGTAATAACCTGACCTTTCCAACGCCTCTGAAGCTTAAGGGCTTCGGTGTGAGTAGAATGCATTTCCTGCAATAGAGCGATGTGAGTATTACGCCATTTCAGATAGGAATATATATATAGCGTATCTGCGGATTTGAGTGTACATGTCCCTCACGTTACAAGTGAGTATGTGGAACTGTGCCATAACTCGAGAAGTGTTGCAGCTGTGCTAACACGTGAAGTCGCACTACTTGTAGAGTCATGACGTCTTGTGACGTGGTGGGAGCTTTGGAAGGGTAGAGGTGTAAGAGTGAATAGAGTGATGGTCTCTGCTATTATCTTAACTATAGTTAACAGTAAATACTATGGGTGCAGAGATGCAACATGCATCCTGCCCAAACTTATAATTCACAAAAACTTCAAACCAGCTCAGGTGTATAGTGTGCTGCAGAAAGGAGGGGGAGTTGGTGCACAATGTGCGTAATCAGCATGCAAACGCCCTCAATGGTATGTAAAGGTGGGAAGGCTCCATCCCGGTTCCCAAAGTGTGGGCTAACAATGGAATAATGCAACCAGTGTGTGACCCAAAAGTGCGGCGGGCGCATGCTAGGGGAACGTCAGAGGTGCAGGCATTGTGTGTCATTGCACGGCTTTGGCCTCAAGTAGCAGCATAAGTGGCAGCATTCCCATTCTCTAACCCAGACCCCCACCAAACGCAGTCAGTACTGAAGGTACAAGTCTGTAATGGGACACTTATGGTGGCAGCTCATCATACACTGTCATCAGCTGTTTGCGGAGTGACGCTCGGGAGAGCAGCGGAATCGGTCCCGGATAAGTCCATTGAGACTGAACCTCCCTCATTCTGTGGTCCCTCCGAGTCTTCTCCCGTGTCAGAGTGGCAACATGTACCCCTAAGTTCAGCAGCCCTCTGCAATGCCTGGCGTCGCCCCTGGATCACCTGCTCCAGATTAGGGACATTGCCAGGCAGACGTGTTTGTCCGGGGCGAGCGCGTTTGTGCCTCCTGCGATGTGGTTTCCAGTTACCTGTAGGAGGCCCCGACCCTGCTGTCCATCTCCAGCCAACTCCAAGCATCCTCATGGGAAATGGAGAAGCGAGCATGGTCCCCTGCCGCCATCTCAGCCACGCCAGAAACAGAAGCACAATTGCATATTGAGCTCACAGAGCTTCTGTTTAACTGCGGTATAGGAGTTTGCATTTCTGTTGTACAGCAAGTGTGTAGTTAAGTAAAGACATAACTTTTGTGTTGTCCACCATTATCTCATCCATATTTCTTCTCTCTCGGAGAACCGTGTCCCTGTCTCTATCTCTATAATAAATCATGTGGATCAGCAACGGCTGGGGGCCGGAGTGTGGTCGAGGACGACGGGTCGGCACCCTGTGGGCATGTTCCAAGGCTAGACCGGGTCACACGGCATCTGATCCCTTAGGTCCCTCAGGCAGACCCATCACTCGGATGTTGTTGCAACGGGACCGCACTTCTGCATCCTCCACACAGCTTTCCAACACCTCTACGCTATCCTCCATCTTTTTCAATGAAGTTTCAAGAGCACTTGCCCTAGGTTGTAGGTCTCCAAGAGTTGTTTCTGCTGCTTGTAATTTTTCAGAGAGTTTCTTGTGATCCGTGTGCAACAGGGTCTGGTCGAATACCTCTGCATCAGTTTTGTTCTCTAAGGGGGCCTGTGTTGTTTCCAGTTTGGTGCCAACCCTCTCCCCCACTGCCAGGACTGTATCCATTTTGTTGCTGATAGCATGTTGTGGTGGCTGTTCATTTGCAGCTTCAGTAGCATGCTCTGTCCGTTCTCACAAGGTGCAGGGCACTGCAGGTGTCCCATATGTAGTGGTGCGGAGACAGTCCAACTTGAAGAGGCATGGGTAGCTGGCTTTGTAGAAGCTATAGGTGATCTTATGTGGCCGTGTATGGTACACGATACTAGCCTACAAAGCGTGTTTCCACTTAATGCGCTGTGGTTCGACAGATCCAACGGGTTCCATGTGTTTACTCGTGCCACCAGTTGGTGGTGATGGCGCGCAGCTGTGATCTCCAGTTGAGGAAAGAACGTCTATAAACAGCAATGGCTTTACGTGGCAGTGGTCAATCGCTAGTTTGTCCTGCCAAGGGGGGCGCCACCGTACAGTCAACTCTGTCAGGGTCAGTACATACTGTGCCCATACAGGGCCAGAAGCAGGGTGGGCTTCCACCTGGGTTCCTCCTCAACCCAGAGCCATCGCCGTTCAGCTCCCTCGCCAGTTCAATGTGGTGAACGTATATGGGTCACCAATGCCGTTTCCAGATGACGCAGCAGATCTTGATGCTCACTGCCGCCTGCCACCAGGTTAGTACTCTTTAGGGGAGGGAGGAATGAAGCCAAGGGGGTGTCCCCAAAAAAGGCTCATGCTCGTCCATCCTGTCCCTGGACACCAGCCTTGCCACTCTCTGAACCATATAGTAATGGGCCTCAGCCACGCTAGGTCAGTATATGAAAGCACAAGTTCTCCAAAAGGCTGGGCAGATCAGGCTCACATCATTAGTTGGGTCGGGGGGGGGGGGGGACACCCAAGCACAGTATTGGCGCAGCCCGGGTGAGCTTCACTCCGAACATCATCGCCCATGCGGCTGCTCTACCTCCAGGCCACAAGGGCAGCTTGTCATGCTCCCAGTCAATCAGTGTTCGCCCTCCATGGTCCAGTCCCACACTCAAGTGTGTATTACCCACGAGGGCCATGGTGCGGCAGGTTAGCGGGCAGTGTTGCAAATCCACTAAAAGGCCGGGCAGACATGCTTGAGGCAGCAGTCGCGGTGGGTTGGGAAGTCCAAGCGTAGCACTGTTGCGACCAGAAAGGAGCCCTTCACCGATCGTCGCCACCCACATGGCCGCTTCATCTCCAGGCTGCAGGGGCTAGACCGTCCCCCCCTCCGGGTGCACCGCAGTCACTCTCCCGGTCAAGCTCTGCACTCAGGTGCATCTCGCTCGCAAGTATTCTAGAGAGGCTTTAGGAGCGACCTGTGCAGCGCCCCCCGGGCGAGCACGGTCACAGTCCCAGCCTGCGAGAGCACTTCGTGCAGAGCTGCGAGTCCCACCTAGATCCGGGTGGAGGCCAGATGACAGCTGCAGTGGCAGCGGAAGGGGATACAGCTGCAACTTCGGTACATTTGAGGAGGCCACCACTCCACAAGCTATTGGTGATGCAGCAGCCTGTCGTAGATGGTCAGCTGCAGCAGCTCACACGATTCGGCCCAGCCTCCTCCCGGGCCCAACCACCCCCCCAAGCACGTCGTGTCCACCACGCCAATGGCCTGCCTCTTGATCCGCCAGGCTCCAGGTAAGTGGGTCCTTACCGGAGAGGGCTCCCTGGGTGTGCGACCACGGGTTCCATGTGATTTAAAGGTGGATAAACGGGACTCAGTTCGGAGCCCTCTCAGAGTAAGTCTGCCTTGTTGGCCAGGCAAACTACACCCCCCAATATTCAGGTTATGATACTGATGTTTTGGCCTCTATCCTGGGTTTCAGGGAGAGTGACTCTGAGGCTGCTTGGCCTCATGGCTTCTTGCATCCTACTTGTGAATCATGCCAGATGGCATATGCAGGTTCTGCAGTGGAACCTGAAGGTTCCAATGGGGGCAGCACCAGTGAAATCTCTCAGACATGGTCTAGATCTCAGAGAGAATTGCGAAACACCTGCAGTGGTGGATTTTGAACCGCGATTGGGTTAGAGGCAGACTCCTCTCCCTTCCCCATCTAGACCTTACAGTAGTGATAGATGCATCAGTTCTGGGATAGGGGGGCCATCTGGGAAAGGTGGAGATCAGGGAAATCTGATCTCCAGCAGAATTCAGACTCCTCATCAACATGTTGGAGCTCCGGGCGATCTGGCTAACATTGAAGGCATTTCTGCCCTCTGTCAAGGGGAAGTTGGTGCATCTGTTCACGGACAACACCACCGCCATGTGGTACTGCAACAAGTGGGGTGGGGTTGTGGACCCTTTGTCAAGAGGCTCTACGTCTCTGGACATGGCTGTAACAGCATGGTATAACCCTGGCGGTTCAACAAATGGCAGGTTCTCTGAATGCCAGGGCGGTCTAACTCAGCCATTGATGCCTAGCAGATCACAATCCTTTTGGAGGTGGTGCAAGGTCTCTTTCAGCAGTGGGGAGAGCCTAGAGCCTTTGTCATATCTATTCACCACTGAAGAGAATGCCTAATGTCAGCAGTATTGTGCGTTGGAGTTACAAAGGTGGTAGTCGCTCTGTGATGCTTTTCAGCGTGAGTGGAGTTCAGGCCTCCTGTACTCCTTTCCTCCCATACCTGCCCAGAGTTCTCAAGAAGATCAAGAACGGCCGGGCCAAAGTCATCCTTGTAGCTTCAAACTGGGTATGGAGATTCTGGTTTCCCGAGCTTCGGAAAATGAGCATCGATCCTCCGGTCAGGCTGCCCCTTTGGGAGGATCTTCTGTTGCAGCAACAGGGGAGGATTCTCCACCCAAACCTGTCAGTTCTGCACCTTCATGCGTGGAGATTGAGCGGAGACTTTTGACAGGTTTCGATCTTCCTCTTGATGTATGTAATGTTATCTTGGCAGCCAGGTGTTCCTCCACAAAAACAGTATACGCCTGTCATTGACAATGCTTTGTAAAATATTGTACAGAGAAGTTGTTAAATCCTATTTCTGCTTCTCTCTCTGATATTCTTCTTTTCATTCTTTCTTTTGTCCAGCAGAGCTCTGTTCTGGGCACACTTAAGGGCTATCTGCCTGCTATATCCTTTTTTCTGCAGCTGCATAACCAACCCTCTTTATTTTAGTCCCCTATTCTAAATACGTTTTAAAAGGACTTGTACATATGTTTCCCCCTAAGCCCTTGTGCATGCTTCAGTGGGATTTTAATCAGGTTCTCACTTACCTCATGTGTGCTCCTTTCAAATCACTGCACCATTGTCCCCTCAGGATGCTCGCCATCAAAACAGCCTTTCATGTGGTCATAGTATCTGCCCGGAGGGTGAGTGAGATGCAGGCCATGTCATCCAGGTCCCCATAACTCATGATATTTCCAGACAAGGTAATACTTCACACCTGTGCCTCTTTTCTTCTGAAGGTGGTGACCCCATTTCATTTGTGACAATCTGTCACCCTGCCAACCATCTTTGCTCTCCCACATTCCTCTAAGGAACAGGAGGAACTACAACGACTGGACCCAAAAATAGCGTTGTTGTTCTACCTTGACCGCACTAAAGAGTTTCGGGTAGATGACCAACTCTCTGTGGGGTATGTTGGGGTAAAGAAGGGTCAGGCAGTACAGAAATGGAGCATTTCGCGATGGGTCGTTCTCTGTATTAAGATCAGCTATGCTCTGGCTAACAAGCAGCCTCCCGAGGGCTTACGAGCCCATTCCACTAGGGGAAAAGCTGTGACCACGGTGTTAGCTCGTAAGGTCCCAGTCCTGGACATCTGTCAGGCAGCAACGTGGGCATCCCTGCACACGTTTTCCAAACACTACTGCCTGGACAGTCTGGTCCACCGGGATGGGCATTTTGCCCGTTTGGTGCTGCAGGACTTTCTAGTCTGAAAGCATTTGTCTCCAGCCCACCACCAGGAGGATAGGGCTTGGTATCTAATCAAAGTTAAGGAATCTGCAGCTAGATGTCTCTGTCAGATGAATAAGTTACTTACCTTCGGTAATGCATTCTCTGCTGACTTATTTGCTAGGGTCAAGGGGATCCCTTTTCAAGCCCTAGTTTGGACACTCTTATGCCCTGGTTCTTCTCATGGCTCTGCTCTTCTGGCGTGGAAAGTCAAAGTTAAAGATACTGACACCCGTGCACCTGGGTGGCGTCTATATAGGTGACCGTGACGTCACATTCGGCACCAGCGATGCCATGTGGAGGTGAAGGGACCCACCCGATGGCATGCTCAGGAGTATTGCTCGAGCAAATGTTTCTGGATCCAGTCTGACGCCTTGGGAAAATCAAAGGTAAGGAATCTGCAGCTAGATAGTCTGTACTAGATAATGCGTTACCAAAAGTAAGTATCTTTTTCATCACAGTCAGTGTATTCCCAAAACTGAAAAAAGGAATTGCACAAGTGTTTAACAGACATATATAAAAAATAATTATAACCCAAGCGGACATATAGTTTCAAGACAAATGATATAGTTAAATGCTGTGCAAGTGAACGTAGGAAATAATTGGATTAGAAGAAATCACACAGTGAACAGCTTCATAAATAGTCAGTGATGGATCTTATAGCACTGGAACAGACAATAAAAATCGAGCTATTATATAAAGACAGTAAGAGACTATAAATATATATATATATATATTCACAGAAGAAAACAAAGGTTACAGGGACATTATAGTTAGCAAATATCATTTAAAAAAATATAGAAAGGTTAAAGGGACATTATAGTCAGGTTCTGAATTTACTTGTACAAAACCTTACCATAACTAACCACCCTAAGGCAACTATAACTCAGATCCATGCCATGCACTGCTAATTACCCCAGATATGACAGCACTCATGACAACATCTATAAGGCTATTCAAAATATAAATGAAACATTAACATTCAAATTAGCGAAGAAAAAACTGCATGACGGGGGCGAGAGTTATAGTTACCTTAGGGCGCGAGTTATAGTTACTTAAAATAACTCTGCTGAATTTCAAAGGTTTTGTATGAGTAAATTCAGAACCTAACTAGAACGTCCCTGTAACCTTTTTTCAGTGGATTTCTATGGTTTCTTTAATTCTATTCCCTAATTATAACGTCCCTGTAAACTTTAGTTTCCAGAGGTCCACATTGTGGCACACAAATCACCGGTGCTAGCATGGGAGCTGTACCCTCATCCGTCACAATTTCCTTATCCAAAGAAACGCCACACTCTAGGGAGCTCAAAATACTGCAATTGGGTTACGAAAAGCTGCACACGCTGACCACACACCAGTGCGTTTCAACAACAGGTTTTTCTCACTATATGTACATTTACTCACACCACCCATTATGAGGTATTGTGGGATTTGTGGTGTTAACAATTAGAACCAAGTCATTGCATTGTAATCTAAAGAATGATGCAGTTTTATAATGACAAGGCATCTTTTTGGCTGTTCGACTTTACAGTGATTATTCATACAATTTTCACAGTTTTTACCCAGATATAAAACACATGTTGACAGTTTCTGAGAGATACAGCTGTATTCTAAATTAACGTCTTCATGGACGGGCGATCTCTACTTGTGTCTGTAACTGGATAGTTAGCTACTGTTGTGATATGTTCTTTCCTGTATAGTGAAACATAGGGGGTGATTCTGACCCCGGCGGTCCTTGACCGCCGGGGCCAGGGTTGGCGGGAGCACCGCCAACAGGCTGGCGGTGCCCCGCAGGGCATTCTGACCGCGGCGGTTTGGCCGCGGTCAGATGCGGAAAACCGGCGGCCTCCCGCCGGTTTTCCGCTGCCCTGGGAATCCCCCATGGCGGCGCAGCTTGCTGCGCCGCCATGGGGGATTCTGACAGCCCATACCGCCATCCTGTTCCTGGCGGTTCTCCCGCCAGGAACAGGATGGCGGTATGGGTTGTCGTGGGGCCCCTGGGGGCCCCTGCAGTGCCCATGCCAATGGCATGGGCACTGCAGGGGCCCCCGTAAGAGGGCCCCGCATTGTATTTCAGTGTCTGCATTGCAGACACTGAAATATGCGATGGGTGCCACTGCACCCGTCGCACCTTCCCACTCCGCCGGCTCAATTCTGAGCCGGCGTCCTCGTGGGAAGGCTCTTTTGCACTGGGCTGGCGGGCGGCCTTTTGGCGGTCGCCCGCCAGCCCAGTGCAAAAGCCAAAATACCCTCAGCAGTCTTTCGACCGAGGAGCAGTATTTTGGAGGGGGGAAGTCTGGCGGGCGGCCTCCGCCACCCGCCAGACTCTGAATGACCCCCATAGTGTCCTACACCTAGGATGTGTATCTGATCTTCTTCCAGTTCAACTCTCACAGTCCCCAACCGTCACCCATTGTTCTCCAACAACATGTACAATTCTTATTACACCTCACCATTGTCTGGTGCTCCGGTCTAGCCAATTACTGAGTATTTGACCAATTTACATCACCAGAGTATGTATTGGCAAGTGTCCACTGCTTGACATTGTTAGTGTATACCAGCGATTGTATACTATCCATTGTACAGTTCATATGCCACTCACCTACTTTTTTGGTTTAGACATCATTGATTTCCACTGCTTTGGAGTGTGATTGTTGTATAATGTTGGCCTAATCCACATGTTGCATCTCAGACCCCATGCTGACCCTTATTACATTGCATCCTTGACAGCACTGAGCATATATGAAGTCCTATTTTTCCCTCAATAAACAACTGTATTTATAGCAAATCTAAGGTGTCTGGACCAAAGAGGGAAATCAAGAGTATATATATATATATATATATATATATATATATATATATATATCTCTCTCAAAGGTTACATGGACGTTATATTTAGGTTCTGAGTTTACTCCTATAAAACTGTAGAAATTCAGCAGTTATAGTTACCTGAGCTAACTATAACTGGCGCTCCTGTAATGGACTGCTTATGACCTCACATATTACATCACTCATGACATGGTCAGTGACATCATTCATGACATCATCCAGTGAGTGTAAATGGTTGTATCAATGTGTGAGTGTGTGTGTGTGTCTATGGATGAATGAGTGGTTGAATCATTTGCTGTATGGGAGACTGAATGGATGTGTACATTGCTGTATAGGTGAGCTTGTTACTGTGTGAGCAGCTGCATTTCATTTAGTGAGTGGGTCTGTGAGTGGGTGTCTGGGTAAGTGAATGGGTGTCACTGTATTGGTGAGTGACTTGGTGAGTCACTTACTGTATGGCTGTAAGTATAACTGAGTGGGTGTGTCAGTGACTGTGCGAGAGTCAGAGGGTGTATGATTAGCTGTGTCGTAAACTGAGTGGGTGAGTCCGTTTTTACAAGGGATAGTAAGTGGATGTGTGAGAACGTCTGTTGGATCAGGGAGTGGCTGTGTGAATGGCTATATGGGTGACTGAGTGGGTATGTAAGTGCCTGTTCATGTGAGTGAGTTGGTGTGTGAATAATTGTATAGTTGAGTGATTGCGTGTGTAAGTGACTGTAATAATGAGTCAGTGACTGTGTCAGTGACTCTATGGGTGAGTGTGTGGGTGCGTCAGTGTTTCTACAGCTGATTAACTGGATGTGTCACTAGAATAGTGATCTATTAATTGGCTGCGTGAGTATGAGCGGGTCTATCAGTGAGTGGGTGTGTAAGTAACTGTATGAGTATGTGAGTACCTCAGTTAGTAGTGTATGGGTGAGGGAGTGTGTCAGTGGCTGTTTGTATGAATGTATGTATATCACTACTTTTATGCATCTCTGAATACGTATGTGAGTAGGTGTGTGTGTGTTTGTGTGGGTATACAAGAGTTTGTATCAGCAAACGAGTGGGTGTATGACTGTGTGGATGATGTCATCAGTGATGTCATATGAGATATCAGTGATGCCATGAGTGATGTCACTGACTATGTCATGAGTGATGTAATATGTGAGGTCATAAGCAGTGCAATACGGGAGCACCAGTTTTAGTTAGCTCAGGTAACTATAACTGCTGAATTTCTATGGTTATGTAGAGGTAAATTCAGAACCTAACTATAACTTCTATGGAACCTTTGTTTTTGTCAGTGAATTTCTAAAGTTTTTTTTTATTCTATTTCCTAACTATAACGTCCCTGTAACCTTTAATGTTTTCAGTGAATTTCTCTGGCTTTTTAACGTATAGTAAATTTAATTACTATACGTTAATCCAACCACTGAAGCGCATGGCCTTTGGCCGTGTGCTGTGGCGGTTGGCCACAGGGCCTCGCTATATGGGACAGTGAGGGAGCCCTCAAGGGCTCCCCCGCAGTCCTTACTTTAAAAAAAAGAAAAAAAAACAATGCTCTTACGGGCTACCTGGCACTGCGGGTGAAGCCGTAAGGCTTCCCTTGCAGTGCCAATGCTTCAGCAAGTACGGAAAACCCAAATTGTTTCCTGTGGCTTGGCTTCACTGCAGCCAAGCCACAGCAAACAGCTATGTCCAGGGTGTGGGGACCCCGGGACATAGCAAGAGCCGGCCCTGGGAGGTGACGGTCCCCAGGGCCATCAGAGGCTCCTCGGGGTGCTGTGTAGTCCCCTTCAACACAATCTTAGCTCCAGGGGGTGGTTATCCCTGGGATGCGGGGGTCCCTTTATTTTTTTTAAACATTTACTCAAGGGGGGTGTTGGTGGTCCCGGGGATGGTGGGGGGGGGGCCGGAGGGGCATGCACCTCTCCCCCCTCCAGCTACAGTCTTGCCCCTGGGGGTGGGGGACCCTGGGGCAGTGGGGAGGCCACAGGTCCTCTCTACATTAATGACAAGATCGCCCTGGGTAAGTGGTGGTCCCCGGGGCAGTGGGGAGGCCCCAGGTCCCCCCCATTATTTACAAGATCACCCTGGGGAGGTGGCCCCCAGCATCCCAAAAAAAATGCCTCCTGGGGAGGTTGTGGTCCCTGGGGCAACCAGGGGGGCCAGAAGCCCCCCCCATGCTTGCTTTTTTTTTTTAAAGCCCCTAGGACTTGGCCCACCCGGGGGAATTAGACTAATGATGCGTGGGAGTCCGTGCTTCGTTTTTGTTTTGTTTTTCAAACAGATTCGGGAACCATCACGTCTCCGCTTGTAAAATCACAAAAAAATGCTTTTTAGCCATGGACCGCACCACCAGAGCTAAGGGGTCAGGGTTTTCATAACCTGGCCCCTTTTTGTTTTTTTATTTTTTTAATACTTTTATTTTTGGTCTCGGCTGAAGCCAAAGTCCAAAGATGGCTGACAACACTTCAGCAGATTCTGTTGTTGAAGTGTTATCAGCCAATCAGATCTCAGCGCAAGATTGTTGGGGGTCGCGAATTCTTCGCGTCCCTAGATATACAAATTTGTTTTCCCCCTAATTTCTCAAAAACTTCTGAACGGAATTACACCAAAACAAAAAGCACTCTTTCTTCCTGACAAAATTTGGTGTATTTCCTTTCAGTAGTTTTTGCGCCATCGCTGTTCAAAGTCCCTATGGAAAAATATGTTTTGGGACCCCTTTTTTCTCGGCCCTCCCTGGATGGATCACCTCAAAACTCTCCAGACAGCAGCTGACTGAACTTGGAAATTGTCTTGAAAATGTTTGTGAAGATTCGTCAAGCGGTGCCAAAGATATAGGCAAGTAAAAACGTTTTTTTATGGAAACGTGATCCTACCTATAACTACCTAGTGGCGACCGCCACTTAGTTTCATATAGATATATTTATTTACCTTCTGGCGGTAGCCAGTAGGTAGTTATAGTTAGGATCAGCTTTTCCCATAGATGAAGCGTTTTCTGTTTTGCTAATAACTTTAGCGCCGTTAGACTATCTTAACAACATTTTCAAAACTCCTACGCTTGTTAGTTCGGCTGCTGTCTGGAAAGTTTCGGGGTGATTCGTCAAGTGGGGGCTGAGAAAAAGGGGGAGGGCCAAAATGTTTTTTCCCTATGCAATGTTTATGACGATTTTTCATTTTTTGGACACAGCTGCAGCCAGAACCGCTGAGCAGAATTGCACCAAATATGGCAGAAAACTAGATCTTTGTCCAGAAAGATATCTTTTTGTTATTTTGTGCAGATCTGTTAAGTAGTTTTGGAGTTATTAAAGAAATATAAATATTGATACCTAGGGACGTGGATCCTTCACAGATCAACGGATACCTGCGAGGGATCAGTGGCTACTTGTGGATCTGAGTGAAAAGCAAGGCCTTGATTGGCTGGCAGCAACCTGAAAGGAAAATTGCCGTACACTATTTTGTTTTTTGGCTAGGCCTTGGGGGGAGAAAACGTAAATAAAAACACACATAAGGGTCAGGATAGAGATATCCTGCTCCATAGGACACATGGAGAGGTCTCTGAGTGACACCTCATAGGCAAATAATTGCCCAATTTTTTTTATTGGCTGATCTGTGGATCCACCGTGGCACACAATGCGATTCCCAGTGTAAATCTGCGATGGATCGCACATCCAAAGCCCAATGGAACAAAACACCTTACACACCATACCCTTGCAGCGTACGGCCAAATGCTGTGTGCAGCATGGTGTTGGTGGTGGTGCAGGGCCTGGCTGCAGGTCAGGCCCTGAGGCCAATGGCTGTGTTTGACAGTGGTTGTATTAACCTATGGTAATTATATATTTCTTTGCTTTTAAAAAAATATAACAATTCACTGAAAAAAGGTTTCAGGGACATTATAATCAGGTTCACATTTTACCCCCACAAAACTATAGAAATTCAGCAGATATAGTTATACTTATATTAAGAAATTAGTTTATAGTTTCTTAACATAAGTATAACTGGAACTGCTGAATTTATACACACACACACACACACACTAAAAAAACAAAAGTTACAGGGACATTATAGTTACTTTCAGATTTTACACACACGAAGCCATAGAAATTCAGCTGTTATAGTTAGTTATTTCAAGCTACTATAACTAATGCCCTAAGGTAACTATAACTCGTGCCCTTGCCATTCACAGTTTTCTCATCTATAACTTTACTGCAAATGTTACTGGATATTATCAATGATGTCATAGAAGATGTCATGAGTGCTGTATTATCTAGTGCAATTAGCAGTGCATGGCGAGGGGACGAGTTATCACCTTAGGACACGAGTTATAGTTACTTGAAATAACTCTAACTAAAATCTGAACCTAACTACAATGTCCCTGCAACTGTTGTTTTTTAGTGAAATGTAAAGTTTTTTTTTATTCTGTTCCCTAACTATTACGCCCTGTAACCTTTGTTTTTTTTAGTGAACTTCTAGGTTTTTTTTAAACGCTATGTAAGATGACCATTGCTTTGCACAATGGGTGGTGGGTTGAATGCAGGGCCTGGCCTGGCATTGTGCTGCCCCCGACCATCCACTGTCCAAGTCCATGCCTCTATTCCCTCATTACAGTCCTGTGTGGCCGTTGTTCTGCCACTGCCCCTTTTGCCTGGCCTAAACAGTTAGCTTGCTGCCCACCGTGTCCCTTGTGCTGCCACTAACCCACCCGCTTGTCATGCTTGGCCTTCTGTGCTGCCACAGCCCCTCCCACCTGCCATGTGTTGTCAGCTTGCTGCCCCTGACCCCCTCCCACCTTCCCTTCATTGTCTGTGTGTATGCCATTATAGTCTCACCCTCCATGGTGTATTGTGCTTTTAGTGCCCATCCCACCTGCCCTCCATGGTGAGCTTGCTGGTCCTGCCCTGCCCCCTTCCCTCCATTTTCCAAGTGCATGCCCCTATCCCCTCCCTTCTGCCTTGTCTGGTCCGTAGTCATGCCCCTTCACCCTTGCTCCTGCCCTTCATGGTCCATTATGCTGCAACGGTCCTTCCTGTCTGTCCTGTATTGCCAGCTTGCTACCCTTGCCTCTTTCCCCTCTCCTCTCTGGTGTCCATGTGCATGGCCCTGTACTCTCCCTATTGCTTTCCATGGTCCGTTGTGCTGCACTGCTGGCCCTCTTGCCCTGTGTGGTGTGTTGTTCTGACGCAACCCCTGATGCTTGCCCTGAAAGGTCAATTTGGTGCCCTTGGCCATCTCCCTCCTACCCTCTGTTAGCCGAGTCCATGTCCCTACCCCATTCCTCCTGCCCTCTGTGATCCAATGTGCCATACTTGCCAACATTATAAACTTGGTGAGAGGGAGATTTTAAAAAACAAAATCTAAAGAATTGATTTTCCCCATTGACTTACATTGAAAAAGAGGAGATTTCATTCAAGAGGCAGATAAAAATGAGAGTTTTATTCCAATAGACATTATGGTTAGTGTGCAAAAAAAGTAAAATGACATGTTTTCTGAGTTCTCCAATAGCAACAAAGCACTTTTAAATTATTTGCTACCTGTATTTTTTTATCTAGTTGATCACTTGATTATATGCTACACTTAGGGGAGAGGATGTTGTGTTACGGCCAGAGCTGCAGACTTTGCAACTGGGAAACCAGGTTTGATTTCGGCATCAGCTTGACATCCTGTGACTCCTTGGCAAATCACTTAATCTCTCCATGCCTAAAAACAAAATGAATGTGTCCTTGTGTAATGTAATGCTCATGTAAAGCACTCCAACAGTTTCGGGTCAAGTCTGCGCCATATATAAAATCCAAATTCCATTGTGAAGGAATTTGGAATTTCTTTTATTTCATATGCTAATATTGTTCAGCTGGTCGTTTCTCTAGCCCTAAAGGAAGATTCTCAACATCAGCTGGGCCCTTGTCTGGAGAAAGTGGCACACTGGATGTCGAATTGCTCGCTAAAACTAAATGGAGATAAAACCAAACTGATGGTTGTGGGGAACAATGTATTCCCACGAGCAATGTTAGACTGGACGGACAGTCTAGGGACTCCACCTTCTTCATCATCTCCTATAAAAAAAAAAGCTTAGGAATGTATCTAAATAGCTCCTTTTCAGTGGAAGCACAAGCCAAAAAAGTGACTAGCTCTTGCTTCGCAGTGCTGAGAACACTGCGGAAAATACTTGATTTTATACCCACTCTCTCCAGAACAATCATGGTACAGGCACTTACTCTATCACGACTGGACTACAGGAATACACTGTAGGTGGGTGTATCTAAATCTGTTGTAAAAAGGCTTCAAGAGGCACACAATACTGTGGCAAGAACCATCCTTAAACTTCCCATGAGGTCTTCAACCAAAAGTGCCTTGGACGCCTTGCACTGGCTCTCCCTGGAGAAGTTAATCAAATTTAAGGTATTCTGCCTGATGCACAGGGCAATTAACTATAGAGGACCCAGTATGATTAGGTCCCTTCTGACATCCTGCTTCCTAAATAGGACTCTAAGGTCTTCTAATACAGGTGAGTCCAGTATATATAGGCTATGATATTGATGTTTCTGCCTCTATCCTGGATTTTGCCAAGAATGCCTCTGACACTGCTGGGCCTCATGGCCTCTTGCATCCTGCTGGGGACACATGCCAGATGGCATATGCTGGCTCTGCAGTGAGACCTGAAGTTCCAGTTGGCGCAGCATCAGGAGAATCTCTCTGACATTGTCCAGATTTCGGAGGGAACTGCACGAGATCTGCTGTGGTGGCTAACAAACCACAATTTGGTCTGAAGCAGATCCCTTCCCCTTCCTCAACCAGATCTGACATTAGTGACAGACACGTTACTCGTGGGATGGGGCAGCCAGTGGGGGAGGCGGATGTAGGAAGCTGGCTTTGTATATACTTTACCAAAATTAGGCATAGTGTGCACAGAGTCTAGGGGTTCCCTAGAGGCTTAACAGAATCTAAAGTAGATAATACTAATGCTCTCCTTTGTGGTACTGTGGTCAAGCAATTAGGCCTATCAGAGGGTAGTGCAAAGCATTTGTTGTACACAAACTGTCAAGAAATGAGGCACACACTGAAGGACTAACTCCAGGCCAATTGTTTTATATTGCAAAATATATTTTGTTACTTTATTTCTAGAACCAGAAGGTCTTTGTTTCAGGTAATTACAGTTAGCAATAGGTATCAAGCATATGTATTGAATGTACTTTGTTTGGTTTTTGCAGGTAAAGCAGTTTACAATTAAGTAACACTTTTCTATTTCAAAAGTTGACACTATTTTTATAGGAGTCAATAGAATCCTGGCGGGGGCGAATATTAGCACAGTTAACAGGTACACTACTTACAATTCCAGGCTTTGGGGGTTAGGATGTCCACAGGTCAAAGTTTAGGTTGACCCCCAAAAGTGCACCACCAGCAACACTGGGCCAGCTGGGTGCAGAGGTCAAAGTTGGCATTGGGTTTTCAATGGAATCCTATGAGGACTGGGGTGCTTGTTAGAAAACAGATTGCAGGTAAGTACCCCCGGTTCCAGGACACAGGCCGGGGGGGAGTTTAGGTCAACACCGGGGGGGGGCACAGGTCTACACCAAACAGACACCCTCAGCGGCACAGGGGCGGCAGGATGCAAGGTGCAAACACAGAGATGGTCGCCCCGTGCTTTTCAGTGGGGGACCCCGGGGTTCATAAGAGGCTGCAGGCTGGGTCCAAAGGCTGAACAAGTAGGAGAAGCTCCCACTGGACTTTGCTGGACTATCGGTTGGATTCCCCAATGCCAGGGGGCTGTGGGTGTAGGGGTCTCCTTGGGCATTGGGTATCTTCGTCTGATACAGTGGCGGTCAGGGGGGTCCTCTGGATTCAGGCTGTAGATGTCATTGTGTTGGCCATGAGGGGTCAACCCAGGGTGGAGTCGAGGTTGGAATCACCTGGAACCCTCTCTGAACCGGTGGGCCACCAGGACTCAGGCTGTGGCCGTCAGGTGCTGAGTTGGCAGGACTCGCAGATCTGGGGTGGTTCTGAAGTCCTTTTTGGAGGTTTCTTCTGGACAGGGCTGCTGCCTTCAGGGGTTCTTGGTCCTCTGCTGGGCAGGCAGTCCTCTGTGGGTTTGTAGAAGTCGCTGGACCTGCAGGATGTGTTGCCTTTTTGGAGAAGGAGTCTTGAAGCTGCAGACAGGCCTGTAGGGCTGCAGCCAAGTCAGTTATCATCTGGAATCTTCCCTGCTGGGAGTTGGCTTTGCAGTCCTCCTTCTTTCTTGAGGTCACCAGGAATCTGGTGAGTAAGGTTCAGGTAGGCCCCTAAATACTAGATTTAGGGGCGTTGCAGGGGCCAGAGGGCAGTGGTCAATGGCTACTGTCCCTGCGGGTGGCTACACCCTTCCTGTGCCCACTCCCTTTGGGGAGGGAGGCACATTACCATCCCTTTTGGTCCCTCTCCCCCACAACAAGATGGAGGATTCTGTAAGGAGGGGGTCACATCAGCTCTGGACACCTTAGGGTAGTCCTAGCTGCAGTGGCCACTCCTCCTTGTCTTACCAAATTTTCGCACCAGACCTGCCACCAAAAGTAGGGCCTCACCCCAGGGGTGGGGGGCATCTCCACTAGTTGGAGTGCCCTGGGGCACTTTAACAGGAGGCCTGAGCCTTTGAGGCTCACCACCAAGTACTGCAGTTCCTGCAGGGAAGAGGTGTGAAGCACCTCCACCCAGTGCAGGCTTTGTTTCTGACCCCAGAGAGCACAAAGGCTCGCACCCCATGGGGTCATAAACTTGTCTGTTAGTTGCAGGTCAGCAGAGACTGGTCAGCCTTCAACTAAAGGGTTGGGTAAAATACATCTCTAAGATGCCCTCTGGATGCATTTTGCAATAAATCCAACACTGGCATCAGTGTGGGATTATTGTGCTGAGAAGTTTGATAACAAACTTCTCAGGCTTCAATGAAGCCATACTGGAGTTGTGGAGTTCGTAATGACAACTTCCCAGCCCATGTACTTATCATGGCCACACTTCACTTCCAATGTCTAAGAATGGACTTAGGCACTGTTGGAGCATATTGCTCATGCAGCTATGCCCTCACCTGTGGTATAGTGTACCCTGCCATACGGCTATAAAGCCTGCTAGAGGGGTGACTTACCTATGCCACAGGCAGTGGTTTGTCAACTTTACCTTTTTCTCCCCACCAGCACACCCAATCTGGAATGTCTGTGTGCATGTACTTGGTGAGGGGTTTCTTAGGGTGGCAGAATACATGCTGCAGCACTTAGGGACCCTCCCTGGTCACAGAGCCCTTGGTACCATTGGTACCTTTTACAAGGGACTTAGCTGTGTGCCAGGGGTGTGCCAATTGTGGAAACAATGGTACAGTTTGAGGAAAGAACACAGGTGCTGGGGCCTGGCTAGCAGGATCCCAGCACACACTCAGTCAAGTTAGCATCAGTATCAGGCAAAAAGTGGGGGTCTAACCATGCCAGGAGGGGCACTTTCCTACACCGGAGATCAGTCTGTTGGAGCTCCAGGAGATCAGTCTAGTATTGAAAGCATTTCTTTACTCTCTCAAAGAGGAAGTAGTGCAGGTGTTCACGAACACAACCACCACCATGTGGTACTACAACAAGCCGGACTGGTGGGGTCTTGAACCCTTTGTGAAGAGGCTCTGTGCCTCAGGGCATGGCTGGAACAACAGGGCATTTCCCCGGTGTTTCAACTTCTAGTGAGCTGTCTGAACATCAGAGCGGACAAACTCAGCCGACAATGTTCAGTCAATCATGATTAACATCTCTATCTGGAGGTGGCTCAAGGTCTCTTTCAGTAGTGGGGAGCGCCTTGGTTATATCTGTTTGCTTCTGCAGAGAACGCCCAATGTAAGCAGTATTGCTTGTTGGAGTTTCCAGGCGGCAATTGCTCTGCAACGCTCTTCGTCTCGAGTGAATCTCGGGCCTCCTGTACACCTTTCTGCCCATACTACTTCTGCCCAGAGTTCTCCAGAAGATCAAGATCGACCGGGCCTAAGTAATCCTTGTGAACCGGGCACAAAGAGTCTGGTATCCTGAGCTTCTGAACAGGACCATCGATTTTCCCATCAGACTGACCCTTTAGGAGAATCTTCTGTCGCAGTAGCAAGGAAGGGTTCTCCACCCGAACCTGTCCAGTCTCTACCTTTTTGCTTGGAGATTATGGGGCTGCAGTTAACAGCTTTTGACCTTCCACCCAAGCTCTGTAATGTAATCTTGGCAGCCAGGCAGCCCTCCACCAAAAGGGTATATGCCTATTTTTGGAAGAAATTTGTGGTAAGGTGCACAGCCAAGTCTGTGGACCCCCTTTCTGCCCCTTTCTCGGAGGGTCTTTTGTTTATACTCTCTTTGGCCCAGCGGGGCTCTGCTATGGGCACTCTCAAAGTTTATTTGTCTTCAGTCTCTGCTTTTTAAGGTTGCCTGATCAACCTTCTTTGTGTAAGTTCCCTATTGTAAATAGATTCCTTAAAGGCCTTGCTCATATGTTTCCTCCATCCCAATTTATTATGCCCCAATGGGATTTGAATTTGGTGTTGACATTTTTGATGTGAGGTCCTTTTGAGCCTCTCCACAAATGTCCTCTCAGGCTTCTCACTTTAAAAACAGCCTACCTTGTGGCTATTACATCTGCCTGGTGGGTGAGTGAGCTACAGGCACTGTCACCTAAGCCGCCCTACCTTTCCATTTATCCTGACAAAGTGGTGCTTTTCACTAAGCCCTCTTTCATACCAAGAGTGGTTACTCCCTTTCATGTAGGGCAATCCTTCACTTTGCCTATTTTTTGCGCCACCTCCACATCTTTCTAAGGAAGAGGACAGACTTCACGGTCTCAACCCACAAAGAGCATTGGTGTTCTACCTTGATTGTACCAAAGAGGCCAGGGTGGATTATCAACTCTGTTGGTTATGTGGGTACAAAGAAAGGTCGAGCAGTGCAGAAGAGAACCATCACCAGATGGGTTGTACTCTGCTGCAGTGGCTAAGAAGCAACCCCCTGAGGGTTTGCATTCTCATTCTACTCAAGCTACAGCTGAGATCACTGCGTTAGCACACTGAGTTCCTGTCCTTGACATCTCTCAGACGGCAACGTGGGCATCTCTACACATGTTTTACCTAACAATACTGCCTGACCAGTCAGGTATGTAGGGGCAGGTACTTTGGCCATGCGGTCCTGCAAGGCTTTCTAAAATGATCTTGGTTTGCAGACCCATCGCTGGGGATGGTATTGCTTGGGTATCTATTCAAAGGTTAGGAATCTGCAACTAGAAGGGTAGAGGCAATATCTAGTTGCAGATTCTTTACCGACCCATCCATTCTCCCAGCTCGGCTAACTGATTTCTAGGGAGAGGGACTTCCTTTTCAGGGCCTTAGTTTTGACGCACCAGTAGTTAGTGTTCATCATGGCTGAGGGCTTTTTGCGTGAAAAGTCGTGAAAAGAAATAGATGTCAGCACACCGGGCTGGCACCTATAAAGGAACCGCAATGTCATACCCAGTGCGGGCAACTCAGATGACGGACGGGGAGCCAATCAACGCCACCGAATGGTGTGCAGGGGTACTGCTCACGAAAAATCTCCTGATCCAGTCTGACACCTGGGGGAAATTCAAAGATGAGGAATCTGGAACTAGATAATGTTTCTACCAGATAAGGTGTTACCGAAGATAAGTAACTTCATCATTGTAGCCATTGCGACTCTTGCATGTGGTATTCTTTCCTCAGGAAGCCATATGGGACCATGCCTTTGGCCTTCCAGATGTCTGACAGGGGGAAAAGACCAATATTATCCCAGCCTCAGAAGCCTCACAGTGCCGCTACTGGCCTCAGTTTGGCCCCTTCCCACAATGGCGTTCTGAGGGTCAGCCTTCTGCCCCATTTCATCTCTCTAGTCAGCCTCCTCCAGGTATCTACTACTGTCCTAGTTGCCTGTCCTTCCTGAGGATCTAGCTTCTACCCGTAGAGTGTGTGCATATAACTCTGCACTCTCATACCCTGACTGTCCTGGCGAAACGCTGGGTCTTCCCAATCTATGTATGGTCAGTCATTGACCATGCTCACCTGTGTTACTTCATAATATTTCTTGATGCACAGCAGTATGTCTGTACCCCCTTCAAATCTTTGGAGGACGTTTATAGCTATGCAGGGTTGTCCCCCTGCACAGAGAAGTGTTCTCACAAGCACATCTACTTTTGAAAATAGAGCATCAGGGACCCTGTATCAACTGTCCACATTGCTGCCTTTCCCATTAGCAAGAGTGGCAACGTGTGCCAATGCCACACATCCTGTTCTAGCCCCTTGATCTTGGGTAACAGATTTGCTTCGTAGTGTGAGTCAGCATCAATAGTGACCCATATCCCGAAATATTTAAACCTGTTAGTTTCCACTCATAGCGGTAAAGGCGTCAATCCATCTGGCATCCAGCCCCCATTGGCAACAGTAGGGATCTCCCCCAATTTATGGGAAAGCAGGTGTTGCTGGCAAATATCTGGAAAACATCCCTCAGCCGGTCGAGCGTCTGGTCTGGTTTCATAAAGTACAGCAAGATGCCATTTGCTTTTAGTGATATACACTCTTCCCAACCCATCCCATTTGTTCAACCCCATATCTGGGCATCAATACATACCCATTCCACCTGAGCCTCTATAGCCATCTCAAACAGGATTGGTGACAGTGGGCATTCCTGCCTAGTGCCTCTCTGCAGCTTGAATTCTCGGGACATCTGAGCATTGAGTTTCACTCTGTCTCTTGGTCTATTGTAAATGTATGTTCGAAGGCATGTATGGCTGTAGATACACATGCTTTGCATTTGTCTGCCATATAGTGTTAGGCTCGGAGTGTTACAAGTTGTTTTTCTTCTAAGAATCTTTTTGAGTCACAAGATAGAGTGACTCCTCTTCTCGGTGATAGTGTGCATGGACATCGAGTTCTTTATTAAATTGTTTTCTCTCCGCCGTCTGGTTCGGACGTGTTTCTTCTCACTCCGGCGGATCTCGGTTCGGTATCTTGTTCCAATCTTCGTCGACTGGCTTGGTTTAACATCCTTTGGGGTGCCCATGCCCTTCTCGGGCCTGCTTCGACAACAATAGTCGGAGAATGATAGGCTAATGGAACATGCTCCATTTAGGTTCTGTCTTTGATGTCACTCCAAGTTTATGTACACGGATCAATCCTTGGTGTTTAATTTGTGCTTGTCCCCGGATCATAAGGAGGAGACCTGTGACACCTGTAGGTCTTTCCGATCTAAAAAGACTCTCCAGGACCGAAGAGCAAGAAATGGCATCCAAGACAACAGACGAAACCCCTGACATCTACGGAGAAGAGCACGCACAGGAAGAAGTGCGACATCAAGCAGCCCTTTCTATCTGAGTCGGGCCAAGATTTGGATATCAAGAGTCAGTCCATTCCAGCGGCACAGTAAATGAGTACACCAACACCATGTAAAGACACTTAGGCTTCAAAATTGGTCATCAGTCCTCCACTGCCCTCGGGTCATGGTAGGATCCGAATAACACATTTGGATGTCCCATTCTCCAGTTCGGCATCGAAAGACCAAAATGCCTTCGGCTCCGACCATAGAGGCAACC
Source organism: Pleurodeles waltl (assembly GCF_031143425.1). Classification (NCBI taxonomy): domain Eukaryota; kingdom Metazoa; phylum Chordata; class Amphibia; order Caudata; family Salamandridae; genus Pleurodeles; species Pleurodeles waltl. The sequence goes on from NC_090440.1 coordinate 1,052,241,880, forward strand.
ACATCCAAGTCTGTTTTGGGATTGAGTCGACTATTCGAATCAAGCACTTCGAAGCCGAAAAACAGACATTACCATCTACTTCGGAGCCCACACTTTTGGCTTGAAAAAAGCATTCAGTGCTGAAGATTTTGGAAATTAAAAGTATAGTTGGCAAACATTCTCTAGTTTCACCTGAGGAGACTTCTTCTGTAGAGCCTATTTTAGAGGTCATGGATGCTCAACAGCGCAAAATTCACATACAGAGGAAGCGAAGAGGAAGAATCATGGCTTCTCCTCCTATTCCAATCAAAAGGAGACTTTCGTTCCAAGAAACATTGGAACACTGCACCTTCCCCTAAAATAAAGTCTCTGAAGAAAAAAACAAGGCTCCAGAACATCCTTCGTCACCTCACTCTTCTGTACTTCCCTCTACTCCACAATAACCTACATCCTTTATTCCCCCACTTTTCTCTCTACAAGCATCATCATCACCTCATAAAGATGACTTAGGTGATGTTCCACAAGACGTGGATTCATGGGATCTATACGATCCAAATCCCATTATCCCTAATGACCCTGAACTTTATCCAGTGAGGCCTTCTCCCACTGAGGATACAACTGTATATACTCAAGTAATTGCAAGGGCAGCAGCATATCACAATGTGCAGATGCATACAGACCCAATCGAAGAGGGTTTCCTCTTCAACACTTTAACTAATACACACAAAGAGTCTCATTTTCTAACCATGCTGCCAGGCATGCTCAGACATGCCACTGACATATTCAAGGAACCTGCTAGGGCAAGAATCATTACACCAAGGGTAGACAAGAAATATTAAGCTGCACCCTCAAATCCAGCTTTTATAAAAACACAACTACCACCTGACTCTATAGTGGTAAGTACGGCACAAAAGTGTGGTAACAGTCAGTCTACAGGGGATGCTCCTCTTCCAGATAAGGAGAGCAAAAAACTGGACACAGCGGGCAAAAGAGTGGCTGCTCAAGCTGCTAACCATTGGAGAATCGCAAATTCTCAAGCACTTCTGGTGAGGTATGACAGGGCCCACTGGGACGAAATGGAAGATTTATTACAATATCTTCCACTTGAACACCAAAAGAGAGGACAGGAGATAGTTGCAGAAGGACAGGCCGTCTCCAATAACTCAATCCGATGTGTCATTGATGCGGGTGACACAGCAGCACGTGCCTGGTTGAGGGTGTTTAGGATTTAAGACAGAAATACAATAGGCAGTCTTGAATATGCCTTTTGACAAGGAGCATTTATTTGCCCCAGAGGTAGACACCACTATCAACAAATTAAAGAAGGACTCTGAAACAGCTAAAGCCATGAGGGCCTTATTAACTGCACTCTCCAGGGGGACTTCTCGTAGGCCACAATTTAGGGGTGGTTTCAAAACATCAGCCACTGAACCTTCCACTTCACAAAATAAGCAAGGAGCACATTTTTACATCATGGGTTCCTTTAAAGGCTCCTATAGAGGTGCAAATAATAGAGGGAGATGTAAAGCATCCAGCTCTAGAGGATGTCCCTCTAATAAAAAACAGTGACTTTTTTACAAATTCCCACAGCACATACATCTCCAGTGGGAGGAAGTTTGAAAATGTTTTTATCCCCAATGGCCCAATATCACCACATACCAATGGGTATATCAATTATCCAACATAGTTATTGTCTAGGACTCATTTCCACTTCACCAAATATGGCTCTTCATTTTCACAAACTCTCACATGACCATCTCATTCTCTTAAAAGAGGAGGTACAGTCCCTTCTTTTCGGAGGGGCTATAGAACCAGTTCACCTACCCCAACAGGGGTTAGGAGTATTCACTATGCTTCATCATACCAAAGAAAGATGGTTCTTTAAGGCCAATTCTCGAGCTCAGGCCTCTCAACTTATATATACTTTCAGCGCATTTCCATATTGTCATTCTGCAAGACGTTATTCCTCTATTACAGCAAGAAGATTACATGACAGCAGTACATCTCAAAATGCTTATTTCCACATTCCCATCCATCCGGCACACCTTAAATACATACGATTTGTCATTGCGGGAAAACATTATCAATTCAAATTACTATCATTTGGGGTAACAACCGCCCCAAGGGTATTCACAAAATGCTTAGCTGTAGTAGCTGCATTTTTCAGAAGATAACACATCTTCCCATGCTTTGACGATTGGCTCATAAAAGCCAATACCATCCAAAAATGCCAGCAGCATACTCACTACAACATAAATCTTCTACACACTTTGGGATTTACAATAAACTATCTCAAATCCCATCTTCAACCTTCACAGATAAAGCCTTATCTGGGATCAGTTCTGAATACTCATTCAGCATTGGCATATCCAAACCCACTAAGGAGTCAGGCTTTATAAAACCTCATCGCTCAATTACAGGAGAGTCATACTTACATAGTAAAACTAGAGATGCAACTATTGGGGATGATGGCCTCCTGCATTGACATTGTTCCCTAGGTAAGAGTACACATGCATACACTACAGCATTGCCGCTCTGGTCCGTGGTCTCAGTCACAGAGTCATCTTCAGGATCTAGTGTTGTGGACCGCCAGACTCTCCGCTCTCTGCAGTGGTGGAATCCCACCAAACTTTCAAAAGGGAGGCTCTTTCAGGACCCTGTGCCCTCAGGTCACTCTCACAACAGATGCATCACAGATGGGTTGGGGAGTTCACCTCAACAACCTTACAAAATACAAGGGAAATTAAATCCCATTCAACAGACTTATCGCATCAGCTATTTGGAGTTGCAAGCAGTCTTCCTAGCGCTCAAAACATTTCTGACACAAATCTCGCACAAGCTGGTATTAGTCCGTACAGACAACATAACAACTATGTATTATCTGCAGAAACACGGGGGATACACTCATCTCAATTGCCCCTTTTAGCTCAGACAAAAGTGGGTGATTCACAATCACATTCAGTTACTGGCAGAATATCCCCCAGAAATGGACAATCCGTTTGCGGACCTATTAAGAAGGACGCAGCAACAAGTCCACAAATGGGAAATTCACCCACAAGTACTTCACCAATACTTTCGCCTCTGGGGAACACCAGAAATAGATCTCTTCGCCACCATAGAAAACTCAAACTGACAAAATGCGTGCAGATACCCACACCCTCAGTCCAAGGGCAATGCTCTATATATGAATTGGTCAGGGGGATTTGCTTACGCTTTTCCGTCTCTCCCATTCATTCAATTTCTGGTACGCAATTTGAAACAAACATCACTCACCATGATCCTTGTAGCTCCCACATGGGATCGTCAACCTTGGTACACAGCACTATTGGATCTGTCTGTGGTCCCCCATGACAAACTTCCCAACAGACCAGACCTTTTGACTCAAAAGAAAGGTCAAATCAGATATCCACACCCCAAAACACTCAATCTTGTGATATGGCTCCTGAAGTCATAGAATTTGGATATTTACAATTTCTTCTGAATGTATGGACATTCTTAAAGAGGCATGCAGACCTACAACTAGACAGTGTTATGCTACAAAATGGAAACATTTTGTACACTACTGTCAACCTAAACACATTAATCCACTCAAAGCGTCAGTACAAGACATTGTTTGTTATTTGCTACATTTACAAAAGGCAAACTTAGCATACTCCTCTGTTAGACATCATTTAGCAGCTGTAGCGGCTTACCTCAAAACAGACAACATATTTCTTTGTTCAGAATCTCTGTTATTAACGTATCTATGGAAGGACTTAAGAGTTATTCCACCCAGGGTTCATTCAGCTCCAGTATGGAGCCTTAACATTGTACTTACTAGACTTATGGGTCCACCATATGAACGCCTGCATTCCTGTGTTTTTACAATTTCTTTCATGGAAAGTTGCCTTCTTAGTAGCTATAACTTCACTTCATGTCAGTGAAATACAAGCATTCACCTTAGTAGAATTTTTTTTCCAAGTACATAAAGATAAAGTAGTTCTTAAGAAAAATCCCAAATTTTTACCTAAAGAAGTTTCACTATTTCACGTTAATCAATCAGTTGAGTTATCATCCTCCAGTTTATCATCACGCCGACTCAGCTTCATGTGCACCTCCTCAGCCAGTGCCCACTCCTGTGCATCCCTATGCCACTGTTCAACTATGGGGGCCGTTGACCCATCCATTGAGCGGTGACAGTTGACGATTTTCGCCTTCCACTCAAAGTCTGCAATGTCATCTTGGCAGCCAGATTTCCTCCACCAATATGGTAAATCCCTTGCATTGAAGTAAATTTGTGGCATTGTGTGCTAATAAGCATGTTGACCCTCTATCTGCACACTTTTCCCAGGTTCTCTTGTTTATTCTTTCCGTGACCCAGCAAGGCTCGGCTCTGGGCATATTAAAAGCTCACCTTTCTGCCATTTCTGTGGTTGACACCCCAGCACTCTGATGTAAATTTCTTTGACTAACTTTCCACACCAGAAGTGTGGACCCATGGGGAACACTGACCACTGTTGTGCAAGTCTATGCTCCTTATAGGGATTAACCCTTAACTCTATAATCCAGTCACAGAGCTGGAGGATGGGTGGGTCAACCTGGTCTCTCCTGTTAGTGTGTCTATAGAGGAAGGGACCTCATTTGCTGTGGTTGTGCGAGGGGCAGCTGAGGTCCTAAACCTTCAGCTACTCTCTGTGGCAGTCAGGACAAATATCTTGACAGAGGTGCTTCTGCCGGGAGTCTCCCCGTCAGAACCTCTTCTCTCTTAAGCCCTCACTAATGTCATGCTCAGGGCCTGGAACGAGCCCTGCACAAGGGCACCTGTGCACAGAACAGTTACCTACCTCCTTTGCCTCACTCCTGGGGACCCAGCTTTTCTTACGCCAGCACCCAACAACCAAACCCCTCTCCCCAACCATGGGACCTCAACTTGGTGCTCACTTTTCTGATGTGTGCTCCCTTTGAGCCGCTCCATAACTGTCCACTCAGACTTATCACCATCAAAACAGCTTTCTGAGTGGCGATAACATCTGCCTTGAGGGTCAGTGAGCTACGGGCGCGCTCTGCGCATCCCAAGAGGGTTTGAGCGCTTACTCTACAAAAGCCAAAGCTACAGCCACTGCATTAGCCCCTGGAGTTCCTATCATGGATATCTGCTAGGCAGAAATGTGGGCTTTTTTGCACACATTTACGAAGCACTACTGCCTAGACAGTTAGGTGCAGCAAGGCAATGATTTTGCCTGTTTGGTCCTACAGGACTTCTTAGTATAATCCATATCGCAGCCCCACCTCTGAAAAGGTATTGCTTGTGTACCTGTTCTAAGGTAAGGAATATGTGGTTAGAATCCTTTATCAGATGAACAGATTACTTATCTTTGGTAAAGCCTTATCTCTTAGAGACTTCTAGTTGCAGATTCCTTACCTTAGAAGTTTCACCAGGGATCAGACTGGATCCGGAGATTTTTCTTTTCGAGCAGTACCCTTGTGCGTCGTCAGGTGGCGTCGGTCGACTCCGTGGGCGTCGTTGGCATTGTGTTGAAGTGATGACATCAGGAGTTGTATATAGACGTTGGTCTGGAGTGAGCTACCCTGCTACCCTGTCGAGTTTTGGTTGTTTTTTGGTGCGTCGAGGATTTCCCCGAAGTCCGGTTTCAAGCCTTGCGAGGCCTGTCACCGCATGTCGGTGACGGATCTGCACCGGGTCAGTTTGTGGTGCCCGGAGCGTGACCATGACCTGATGTCGTGCTCCGAGTGCCAGGCCATGCACCCGAAGGCCTTGAGTGAGCGTTCTCTCAAGCTTATAGTGGCCCGACGCTGAACTTCCCATCGTTCACAGTCTCGCTCGAGAGGAAGGTCTCAACACCACTAGCGGAGTCATCTCCACTCGTCGTCCTCCAAGTCTTCGGGTCACTCGGGTAAGAAGAAGAAGAAATTGAAGAAGGCTAGGCATTCTTCTGTGAGGCCATGCGTCTCATATTTGGGCAGTCATACCCCCCCTCTGACGCCTTCGGGCCCTGGGGGTTCAAGTGGGGGCTCTTTAGGATCCACGCCTGTGGCTCCTGCCCCGGCCTCCGAGGCCCCCTCCGGATCTGCTACTGGATCCATACCGACGTCAGTCGTACCATCAAGACCTTCCCCGGTGCTGGCTCGGTCGTCGACTCTCCTGACGGCAGTTGTGCCCACAATCGACGTCAACCTGATCCTAATCCCCAACGACTTGGTGTTGGAGCAGTGTCGGCTGACACCGCCCTGTTCTTCAATGGGGTCTATTCACCCCAGGTTGGAGTCAGATGCTTTTCTACATGGGTTCGAATACAGTCTACATGGGTATGAATACAGGGACGGATTGGAGGGGTCCCAGGACCCTTATGAATACCAGGATGACCCTAACATAGACTTGGCACAGGAATTGGGCGAGGCCAGTGGTCTGGATACTTCTCAAGATGCTGGCATGCTTTCTCCTCCTACTGTGGCTACGGCGGAGAGAGACACATATTCAGTGTTGGTCAGAAGGGCGGCTAAGGTCCTTGACCTCAAACTGCCTACTGTTGAAGTCAGGTCTAATTTCCTGACGGAGGTGCTTCAACCCGGGGCTTCCACATCTGAGCCTCTCCTTCCTTTCAGTGAAGCCATCACTGATGTCCTTCTGGGTACTTGGTCCAGACCCAGCACAGGGTCTTCTCTGAACAGAGCAGTCGCTCACTGCCATCGGCCTACTCTGAAGGACCCTAAATTCCAGTCCCAACACTCCATGCCTGAGAACCTTCATATCCAGGCATCCTCGTCATCTGGCGCATTCCCTTCTGCGCTTCTGGATAGGGAATCAAAGAGACTGGACCAACTTTGGAAGAAGATGTTTTCTTCCTCCACTCTGGCGTTGCGGTCAGTGAACAGCGCATGCCTTTTAGGCCATTATACTCACGTCGTGCACGTCTTGCTGCAGATACCGGAGGAGGCCCGGGCTATCGTCTCCCAAGCAGTTGTAGATGGGAGAGCTCCGGCGAATTTCACTATTTGATGTGGGCTGGACATGACTGACTCTCTGGGTAGATCAGTTGCGTCGCCGGTGGCCTTGAGGCGCTACGCCTGGTTGAGGATATCTGGTTTCTCTGGGGATGTGCAACAGACCATTATGGTCATGCCCTTTGATGGCACCGGCGCCTGAGAGGCTTGAGGATTCCCGGGCTACGACTCGGTCCATTGGCATTTCGACTGCCACTTGTCCCCAACAGTCTGCCTTTCACCCCCTTTTGTGGCCCCGGAAGGGGCTCCCCGTCACGTCCCTTTCCCAGCCACCGTGCCACCAATGCTGTTTGTCCCCTGCGTGGCCGGAGATGCAGAATCCCACGGGCTTGTGGGACAGGGAACCAGAGGTCTGCTCAGTCCACCACCACCCCTGCTGCAGCCTCCAAGCCTTCCTAGTCCATCCCCCCATCCCAGGCCTGTTGGTAGCAGGATTCGCCATCACCTGCCCCACTGGTAATCCATCACTACTGACAGGTAGGTTTTGCAGATCGTCTGAAGGGGCTTCTCCCTCCCCTTTGAGACTGCCCCTCTGGCCATGCCTCCATTCTACGGCCACTTACCAGACATTCATCTGGCACTTCTCCGCAAAGAAGTAGCGGCTGTCTTGGCCAAGGGAGCCATAGAGAGGATCCCTGCGCCAGAAGTAGGTTGTGGTTGTTATTCCTGCTACTTTATGGTGCCCAAAAAGGACAAGGGCCTATCCTAGACCTTTGGGCCCTCAATCTCTTCCTCAAAAAGGAGAAGTTCAAAATGCTCACCCCAGCTCAAGTCCTGTCTGCCTGGGACCCAGGAGACTGGATGGTAGCATTGGACTGCAGGACGCTTATTTCCATATCCCCCTCTTGCCTGCCCACAAACGTTACTTAGAATTTGTGGTAGGTCACGAGCACTTTCAACTTACCCTGCTTCCCTTCTGACTTACCAATGCGCCTCCGGTGTTCACGAAAATGATGGTGGTGGTTGCAGCTCATCTGCACAGGTTAGGGGTTTCAGTCTTCCCCTACCTCGATGACGGGCTGTAAAAGGGCAGACACCCCCCAAAAAGTAATCTTCCACCTCCAGACTACGGCAAACCTCCTGCACACGCTGGCGTTCACTATAAACGTACTGACACAGTGCAGTTTTGGGCCTATCCTCCCGACATGCGAGTCCAGGATATTCAAGCTATGATTCTGATATTTCAGCCCCTATCCTGGGTTTTATTGAGAATGACTCTGAGACTGCTGGGCCTTATGGCCTCCTGCATCCTCCTAGTGACACATGCAAGATGGTATATGCAGGCTTTGCAGTGGGACTTGAAGTTCCAGTGGGCGCACAAATGGATGTGGTGCAAGGTCTCTTTCAGCAGTGAGGAGAGCCTTGGTTAGATCTGTTCGCCTCTGCAGAGAACTCTCAATGACAGCTGTTTTGCGTGATAGAGTTTCCAAGGCTGCACTTGCTTGGCAATGCTTTTCATCTCGAGTGGAACTCCGGCCTTCTTTATGCCTTTCCGCCGATACCCACTTCTGTCTAGAGTTCTGAAGAAGATCAAGAACGACCGGGCCCAAGTAATCCTGGTGGCTCTAGACTGGGCACGGAGTATGGTATCCAGAGCTACTGAGCATGGCCACAGATCTTTCAGTCAGACTGCCCCTTTGGGAGGATCTTCTGTCACAGCAACAGGGGACGGTTCTCCACCCTAACCTGTCCAATCTTTGCCTTCATGCGTGGAGATTGAGCAGCGACAACTAACGGCTTTTGACCTTCCACCCGAAGACTGTGATGTTATCTTGGCAGCCAGGCATCCCTCCACCAAAACGGTATATGCCTGTCATTGGCATAAATTTGTGGCATGGTGTACCAACAAGTCTGTTGATTCCCCTCTCTGCTCCTCTCTCTGCGATTCTCTTGTTCATCCTTTCTTTAGCCCAGCAGGGCTTTGCTTTGGGCACCTTAAAGGTTACTTATCGGCTATCTCAGCTTTTCTTAAATTGCCTGATCAACCTTCCCTTTTTAAATCTCCTTTTGTTGGTAGATTCCTTAAGGGACTTACCCATTTGTTTCCTCCCACTCCGTTTATCATGCCTCAGTGGGACCTCAATCTTGTCCTTTCTTAATTGATGTGTGCTCCTTTTGAGGTGTTACACAATTGGCCCTTACTGCTCCTTACTTTCAAAACTGTTTTTCTGGTTGCCATCACCTCTGCTGGCAAGAGCTTCAGGCTCTTTCTTCAAAGCCCCCACTTTTGTCTGTGCACCCTGACAAGTGGTGTTGCGCACGAGGGCCTCATTCCTTCCCAAAGTCCTTATGCCTTTTCATGTAGGCCAGTCTATCACTTTGCCTACTTTTTACGCACCTCCACATCCTTCTCATGAAGAGGAGAGATGCCACCGCCTGGATCTAAAAAGAGCGTTGGCGTTCTACCTCCATCATACTAAAGACTTCCCGGTGGACGATCAACTCTTTGTTGGATATGTGGGTGCGAAGAAAGGGAAGGTGGTGCAAAAGCGTACCATCTCATGATGGGTACTACTTTGCATCAAAATGTGCTACGCTTTGGCAAAGGAACAACCTCATGAGGACGTGTATGCTCATTCCACCAGAGCAACTGCTGCTACCACAGCATTAGCACACGGAGTTCTTGTCCTGGGTGTATGGTAGGTACCTAAGGTACTTACAACTTATACCAGGTCCCCTTCTAGTGTGGTGTAGGCAGTGTCTAGAAGCCAGGCTCTCTAGGGGTAGCTGTGGATGAGCAGCCAAGGCTTATCTAGGAGACATGCAAAGTTCATGCAATACCACTGTAGTCACATACATGAAAGAAAACATGCAGTGTTACAAAAATAAAGGTACTTAATTTTAGTGACACAGTTACCAAAAAGTACTAGAAATGCAACCCTCCAATAGGAGGTAAGTAACACCAGTGGCGGCCCGTCCTTTAGGGCGGAGGGGCCACGCCCCCCCACCTTTTGCCCCACATGAAGAGTGTCTGTCAGGCTGAACAAAGGTCAGCCTGACAGTCACTCTTCATGTTCAGGTCAGGTAGCCAGGAGCAGACATACGCGATTTGCGCAGACTCGTGGCTGCCTGAGCTGAACTTTGCTGGGCTGAGGAGAACACAGCTCCTATAGACGTGACCTCCTCAGCCCAGCAAAGGTGCCTCGAGGCCCTCCCCTGGGTCACAAGGAAAGCGTCACCAATTGACACTCTCCCTGGGCACTTCAGTTTAAGCCCTGAAGTGCCCAGGGCGAGTGTCAATCAATGACACTTCGTCACAGAGTGGGATGGGGTCAGCAGTCTCACTGACTCCATCCCACTCCTTGACGAGGCTGGGACTGCTGCCTTCCCTCATTGGCTGACCTTAGGGAAGGCAGCAGTCCCAACCCTCCTGGGACTTGGAGGCCGAAGGTAAGTGTGTGTGTGATGTTTCAAATTGAATGTTTGGTGCGTGCGTGCATGTTTGAATGGTATGAATGTTGTTAATGGATGTGCGTGTGTGAAAAAATGAGTGTGTGATGTTTTAAAATGAATGTTTGCTGCGTGCGTGCATGTTTGAATGGTATGAGTGTTGTTAATGGATGTGCGTGTGTGTCTGTGTGTGAAAGGATGAGTGTGTGTGTGTGTGTGCGCCCCACCCGCCCCCCTCCCTCCTAAAGCTGCCGGCCGCCAGTGAGTAACACACTAGATATGTACACTAGTAATCAGAAATAGGCATAATAAGCAGTAGAAAATAGTGCAATAGCAATTAGACAGTAGTGACCCTGGGGGGAGTCCAAACCATGTACAAAAAAAATGGAATGCGAATGCAGGGCCCCCACCTAGAAAGTGGAGTGTGTAGAGGGAATCTGGGGGAACTAGGAAACCCCAAAGTTAGGTACCACAGTGCCCCCCAGTGACTGAGAAGAAAGGAGTAAGTTACTGGATTTTCCCCAAACCACTCAAAAGTACTAAAAAGAAGATAATGCAACACCCAGACAAGACTGCAAGAAACCAGCTGTAGATTCCTGAAGAGAAAGACCTGTGGAAGAAGGGGACCAAGTCCAGAAGTCACAGGAGTATCCAGTGGTGGCAGGAGCCACTACCCACCCGTCACTGATTGCAGGAGTTAGTCGACAGTAGGATGAAGATGGTCAGCAATGCAGCCCTGGAGCTGGAGAAGAGTTCCTGGAGGATGCAGTTGACGTCCCACACCGGATGGAAGACTGCAGTCGGCTAGTGGCGTGGAAAAGCCACCAACAAGCCTTGGCAAAGGCAGAAGTTGCGATGAAGCAAACATGGAGCTGCAGGAGACAATCGAGGTCCAGGAGGACTCATCCCACTGGGGGAGCCCTGGTGGGACCCTCAGCAAGGCAGAGAGTGCACAGAAGGAAAGGCAGCCCCCACAGGAGACCCACTGGAAGAGGAACCAGGAGTCACAGAGGAGTCCACGCAGCACAACTGGAGAAGAGTCCCACGCTGCAGGAGAACCACGCAGAGGGCTGTGCGTCGCATAGAAGTGTGCTGGGGCTACACAGATCTTCCATATCCCTTCGAGGAGGCGCCAACAAGCCTTGAAAGCTGCGAGAGATGCGGTGCACGGTTGTACTGTCCTGCGTGGGAGGGCAAGGGCTTACCTCCACCAGAGTTGGGCAGCTGGCAGAGAGGACGAAGAGGAATACTCCAGACCACCACCCATGATGCAGGATCCATGCAGCTCAGGATGAGAGGAGATCCACGCAGCCGGTCATCATTGCTGTTGGTGCCTAGGGATGCAGGGGAGTTACTCCTTCCCTCTGAGGAAGATTCCTTCTTCCTTCTCGTGCAGGCTGAAGACTTGCCGTCCTCGGAGGATGCACAGCCCGGGAAATGTTGCAGAAGCCGGAAGGAGCTGTGGAAACAATATTGCAAGCAGCATCTTCGTCGTGGTCCTGTCACAGTTCCAGTGGCTAGAAGTCAAAGTAGATGTTGCAGAGGAGTCCTGCCGGATACTTGCAAGCTGAATCTGAGTACCCTTCCAAAAGGGAGACCCTAAATAGCCCTGAAAGGGTGATTGGTCACCTAGCTAGGTGACCACCTGTCAGGAGGAGGCTCTGACGTCACCTGCCTGACCTGGACACTCAGATGCTCCCAGAGGCCTCTGCTCTCCTTGGATTTAAGATGGCAGAATCAAGGGACCCTCTGGAGGAGCTCTGGGCACCACCCCTGGGGTGGTGATGAACAGGGTAGTGGTCACTTTTTGCAACAGAGCAGGGACTGAAGGTCCCTGAACCGATGTAGACTGGTTTATGCAAGGAGGGAACCAAATGTGCCCTTCAAAGTAAACAAGTGGCTTGGGGAGGCTACCCCTCCCAAGCCATGCAACACCTATTTCCAAAGGGAGAGGGTGTTAACCACCTCTCCCAAAGGAAATCTTTTGTTCTGCCTTCCTGGGTTTGAGCTGTTCGAGCAGCAGGAGGGCAGAAACCTGTCTGAGGGGTGGCAGCAACTTCTGCTGCCTGGAAAACCCCAGAAGGCTGGTAGGAACAATGCTGGGGGTCCTCTAAGAAGCCCCCAGAGTGCATGGAATCATACTTCCAATACTGGCAACAGTATTTAGGTATGATTTTGACATGTTTGATACCAAACATGCCTAGGTTCGGAGTTACCATTATGTAGCTGGACATAGGTAGTGACCTATGGATCCCAGTGAAAACAGTCAAACACACTGACAACAGGCAAAAAGTGGGAGTAACCATGCCAAAAAGAGGGTACTTTACTACACATCTCCCCCCGCCCCAAACAAAGGACAATAAGGCTAACCTTGTCCAGATAAGTCTTCATTGTCTAAGTGTAAATATCTGGAGAGTCCATCTGCATTGGAGTGGTTACTCCCAGGTCTATGTTCCACTGTATAGTCCATTTCCAGTAGGGATATGGACCACCTCAACAGTTTGGAATTTTCACCTTTCATCTGTTTGAGCCATAGAAGGGGTGTGTGGTCTATTGGAACATGGAAGTGAGTGCCAAACAGGTATTGCTTTGGCTTCTTCAAAGCCCAAAGCACAGCAAAGGCCTCCCTTTCTATGGCTGACCAACGCTTTTCTCTGAGGGGTCAACCTTCTGCTTATAATAGCTACAGGTTGGTCCTGGCCCACTGTGTTAAGTTGTAACAAAACTGCCTAACCCCTACCTCAAAAGCATCTGTCTGAACTATGAACTGCTTGGAGTAGTCGGGGCTTCTCAAAATAGATGCAGAGCACATGGCCTGTTTGAGATCTTCATAAGCTTTTTGACAGCTAGCTGTTCAAAAATCTTTCTTGAGCATTCTCTTTGAAATGTTTTGAATCTTCCCCTCCAGTGGTTAAATCTGGCCTCCACCTACCAGGTGGCCCAGATATACAACCTTCCCCTGCCATATCTGGCACTTGGAGGCCTTGATAGTGAGGCCTGCTGTCTGCAGAGCCTCCAAAGCATTCCACAGGTGGACTAGGTGACCCTCCCAGGTGGAGCTAAAGACAGCTATATCATCCAGATAAACTGCACTATAGGCTTCCAGTCTTTGGAGGACTGTATTCGCCTGACTCTGCAATGTGGCAGGTGCATTTTTCAATCCAAAGGGCATTACTGTAAAGTGATAATGTCCTCCAATGGTTGAAAATGCTGTCTTGGGTTTGGCATCATTTGATAATCTGATCTGCCAATATCCAGCAGTCACAGCAAATGTGCTCAGATACTTGGCAGATGCCAGTGTATCTATTAGCTCATCTTCCCTAGGGATATGATGAGTATCTGTTTTTGTAACTGTGTTGAGCCATCTATAGTCAACACAAAACCTCATTTCTCTCTTCTGATTCTGGAAGTGAGGTTTTGGGACCAGGACCACTGGGCTGGCCCAGGGGCTGTCTGACTGCTCAATTACTCCCAGGTCTAGCATTGTCTGAAATTCAGATTTGAAGCAGTCTCTGACATGGTCAGGCTGCCTGTACATCTTACTTTTTATTGGCAAACTGTCCCCTGTGTCAATGGTGTGTTAACACCAAGTGGTTTGACCAGATGTAAATAAGAAACGTTCTGAGAACTGTCCCAGTCTTCTTTCTGTGACTCACATAGCCAATCAGCAAGGACTAACCCATCAACTGAGCCATCAGCTGCAGTGTGGGAGAAGAGGTCAGTGAGAGGGTCACTCTCTTCTTTCTGTCCCTCATCTGTGGCCATGAGCAAGGTCATATCAGCCCTGTACTAGTAGGGTGTTAGGTGGTTCACATGAAGCACCCTAAGAGGGCTTCTGGGAGTAACTAGATCTACCAGATAGGTAACCTCACACTTTTTCTCCATTATTGTGTGCCCCCCCCCCCCCACTTGTCCTGGGGTGCCTTAGGAGCCACAGGCTCCAGGAACCACACTTTCTGTCTTGACTGGTATACAGTCAGTACAGCCTTCTGGTAATGCATTGCTTTTGCAGCTCCTGGCTGGCCTGAAGGTTTTTAGTTGCCTTCTTCATAAACTCAGCTTCCTTGATCTGAGGCCAAGCACATAGCCCACTATGTGTTGCTTGGGAGGCTTGAGAGGTTGTTCCCAGACTTCTCTTACAAGAGCAAGAGGACCCCTAACAGGATGCCAAAACCGAGATTCAAATGGGCTGTAGCCCACACCCTTCTGAGGGACTTCCCTATAGGCAAAGAGGAGGCATGGCAGTAGGACATCCCATCTCCTCCTGAGTTTTTTCAGAGAGTCCCATGATCATGCCTGTGAGAGTTTTATTAAACCTCTCTACTAAACCATAGGTTTGGGGGTGGTAAGGGGTGGTGCACTTGTAAGTAACACCACATACCTTCCACTTTGCTTTTAGGTATGCAGACATGAAGTTTGCACCTCTGTCTGACACCACCTCTTTAGTAAAGCCTCCTCTTGAAAATATTCCAAGAAGGACTTTGGCCACTGCAGGTGCTGTAGTGGTCCGAAGAGGAATAGCTTCTGGTACCTGGTGGCATAGGCCACTACCACCAGAATGAATCTGTTCCCATAGACTGTGGGAGGGTCTAGGGTACCAACAATATCCACCCCAACCATTGGAAGTGGAATTAGGGGAGCCTTTGGAGTGCCACCTGTCTTGCCACTGGCTTGATAGGTGACAAGGGGAGTGACAAAACTCCTTAGTGTCTTCTGACATATGGGGCCAGTGAAAGTGAGGGTCAAGCCTGTCCCAGGTCTTCCTTTGCCTCAGATGACCTGCCAGGGGAATGTCATGTGCCAGGGTCAACAAAAATTCTCTGTACTGCAGAGGGAGCACCAACCTTCTGGTGGCTCCAGGTTTTTGTTCCCTTGGCTCTGACTGCAAAAGGTTGTCTTCCCAATACACCTTGTGGATGACACTGACATGGCCTGCCTCTTGAAGGACAGCTTGCTGTCTCAAGTCCTCCAGTGGGACAAGTTGTTTGTTCCATACTGAATTCCTCCCTGGCAGGACCCACTGCACCCAAGAGCTCATCTGTGTCACCCTGCAACTCCTCTGGTGTAAGTTCTGCCACGGGAGTGGATTCTTCCCGCACTGGGGTTGAATCCCCACTGGAAGTTGGGGTAAGAGTGCAGATTTTAAAACAGAGCAGTTGTCTACATCTTCCTTTCTTCCTTCCTTTATGACAGTGAGGAGTTTATCCCTCCCCTTGTCAGAAAAGGAGAGCCAAAAGATAGCAGCCCACTGTCTCTGAGGGACCCTTTGTACCTTACAGGCCCTCTCCAGAGCAGTGAACCACCAGTATATGTCATCCCCCACCTTGTATACATGGACAGTGCCTAGACCCCTAGCTTACCCAAACTTAAGAGACTAGCTCCCTGACAATAAGGACAGTGTGTGCCCCTACTCAGTGAGTGGTCTTTCCTGTGGAAAGTACCAAATGACAGAGTGGCAAGGCAATTGCAAATGCTTATACCACAGCTGCACCATTGTAGTAAAGTAGCCTCTTTCTAGCATGGTTACCCCCACTTTTAGCCTGTTTGTGAGGGTTTTTGACTATGCTCACTGGGATCCTGCTAACCAGGACCCCAGTGATTATGCTCTCTCCTTTTAAACATGGTTGCTAGAACCTTTTCACCCCGCATTTGGCATACTGGTACCCCCATGTAAGTCCCTAGTATATGGTACATAGGTACCTAGGGCATTGGAGTACCAGGGGATCTGCAGCATGTATTATGCCACCCATAGGAAGCCCATCCAAAGTGTTCTGCAGGCCTGCCATTGCAGCCTGTGTGAAAGGGTGCATGCACCCTTTCACTACCAGGTCACTGTAATTCACCCCTATGGCAGACCCTCTTGCCCAGAGAGCAGGGTGCAAGTACTGTGTGTGAGTGCAACCCTGCACTAGCAGAAGTGCCCCCACGAACTCCAGCTCCATTTTAAAGGACTTTGTGAGTGCAGGGACGCCATTTTATGCGTGTACGGGACATAGGTCAATACCTATGTCCAGCTACCTAATGGTATCTCCAAACCTAGGCATGTTTGGTGTCAAACATGTCAGAATCATACCCCAATACTGTTGCAAGTATTGGAAGTATGATTCCATGCACTCTGGGGGCTCCTTAGAGGACCCCAGCATTGATACCACCAGTCTTACAGGGTTTACCGGGCAGCCCAAGCTGCTACCACCCCTCAGACAGGTTTCTGCCCTTCTGCTGCTTGATCTAGTGAAGCCCAGAAAGGCAAAACAAAGGATTTCCTTTGGGAGAGGGAGGTAACACCCTCTCCCTTTAGAAATAGGTGTGACTGGCTTGGGAGGGGTAGCCTGACCCCAAGCCACTGGCATGCTTTGAAGGGCACATTTGGTGCCCTCTGTGCATTAACCAGTGCACACCGGTTCAGGGACCCCCAGTCCATGCTCTGGCGCAAAACTAGACAATGGAAAGGAGAGTGACCACTCCCCTGTCCATTACCACCCCAGGGGTGGTGCCCAGAGCTCCTCCAGAGGGTCTGTGGGTTCTGCCATCTTGATTCCAAGGTTGGCAGGGACCTCTGGGAGCATCTGAGTGGCCAGGCCAGATAGGTGATGTCAGAGCCCCTCCTGATAGGTGGTCACCTGGCTAGGTGACCAATCCCCCTTTCAGAGCTATTTAGGGTCTCTCTCTTGGGTGGGTCCTCAGATTCGGCTTGCAAGATCCCAGCAGGATTTCTCTGCAACCTCCACTTCGACTTATGGCCACTAGAACTGCAAGTGGACCCTCCAAGAACGGACAACGCTGCAATCCATGAAGAAGCCTCTTCTGCAACTTTGTTTCCGCGGCTCCTGCTAGCTTTGCAACATTTCCCCTGATGTGCATCCTCAGAAGACAGCAACTCTTCAGCCTGCACTAGAAGAAGGAATCTCCCTTGGAGTGAAGGAGTCACTCCCCTGCATCCACAGGCATCTGCTGCAACGATGACCGGCTTCGTGGATCTCCCCTCATCTTGAGCTGCGTGGATCCTGCATCATGGGTGATGGTCCAGAGTAGTCTTCTTGGTCCTCTCTGCCACCTGTCCAACTGTGGTGGAGGTAAGCCCTTGCCTTCCCACACAGGACAGTACCTCTGTGCACCCCGTCTCTTGCAGCTGTCAAGGCTTGTTTACAGCTCCTTCAAGGGCTCTTCAGGTGACATGTAGATCCAGTCCCCAGCACTCCTTCCTCCGACGTACAGCCCTTTGCGTAGTTCTCCTGCGGCGTAGGATCCTTTTCTGTAGTGCTGCATGGGCTCCTTCTGCAACTTCTGTGTCCTCGTCCTGTTGGACCCCTGTGTGTGCTGCCTGTGTTTCTGTGGGTCCTCTGTGTCACTGAGGACCCCTTGTGACTCCCCCTTCTGGGTTGAGACCTCTTGGGCCTTGCTGGTCCCCGGCAGCACCACTTTTCCACTAACTGCGAATTTACCTTTGCCAAGGGTTGTTGGTGGAATTCCTGCACCGACACCCGTCTGCAACCTTCACTCCAGCAAGGGACATCTTCTGCATCCATCAGGAACTCCTCTCTGGCTACAGGGCTGCTGTGCTGACCTGTTCTTTCTCACCGTCGACCAACTCTTGCAAGTACAGCTGGGTGGGTAGTAGCTCCTACTCCTCCTGGACTCCACTGACACTTTTGGACTTGGTCCCCTCTCTCCACATGTCTTCTTCTCCAGGAATCCACTGCTGGTTTCTTGCAGTCCTGTTCTTTTCTTTATTTCATTCCTTTTGGGTGGTTTGGGGAAATTCCAATGATTTATTCCTGCTTTCTTGGTCGCTGGGGGTGCTGTGTTACTTACCTCTGTGGTTTTCTAGTACTCCCAGCTCCCCTCTACACATGCCACTTACCTAGGTGGGGGTCCTGTGTTCGCATTCCATTTTTTAGTATATGGTTTAGGCTCCCTATAGGGTCACTATTGTTTATTTCTATTTGCACTGTTTTCTAACCTTTTCTATGCCTATTACTGGTTACTAGTGTATATATTTAGTGTAATACTTACCTCCTATTGGAGGGTTGCCCTTGTAGAATTTTGTGGTATTGTGTTCCAAAAATATAGTACCTTTATTTTTGTACAACTGAGTGTTTTCTTTCATGTGTGTAATTGCTATGCGACTACAGTGGTACTGTATGAGCCTTGCATGTCTCCTAGATAAGCCTTGGCTGCTCTTCCACAGCTACCTCTAGAAAGCCTGGCTTCTAGACACTGCCTACAGTTCACTAAGAGGGGATACCTGGACCTAGTATAAGGTGAAGTACTCTAGGAACCCATGACACACCAGGCCAGCTTCCTGTATTAGTGGTGCAGCGGTGGGATAATCACTTGCAATTGCCTTACCACTCTGTCACTTGGTACTTTACACAGAAAAGACCACTTACCTAGCTTATACAGAGTATCAGGGAAACAGTCTCTGGGGTTTAAGTAAGAGAAGGATTTAGGCATAGCCCTTACTCCAAACTTCTTTTAGGGGACTTAGATAGAGTAGATAGGGATCATACACCACTCTAGATAGCTGACATGTCTTTCCCAGAGCACACAACTCAGGTCATGGAGTCTCCTTATAAAGAAACGACCTTCCAAGTGCTTAGGGAGCTGTGTGCAGAGAGAAAGCTGAAGACTGGGAGAAATCCCAAAAAGACTGCTTCGGGTCCTGCTCATCCAGGATGACCAGGAACATGCTGGTAGCCAGGAGGAGGAGCAGGATGAAGTAGACTCTGACCTCCCAGTGCTAGAAAAAGAGAACTTAGCCACTGAGGGTGGATCACGACACACCCATGGAGAATCAGGCCAAACCTAGGTGCACCCACAGTCCTACTAGGAGCACTGTCAATAGTGTAAAGGGGGGCCATAACAGTAGGTCCACCTTTGTCCCTAGAGGGTTGGTTCAGAGGGTGCCCCAGAATAGGAACCTCCTCTGACAACACTCACATCTCCTCAGTATCTTAGGGGACCCACTGCACAACTCCAGGGGAAGATTCTCTACTTAGGGAACTCAGACAACTGAGACTGGAGGAGGCCAAGCTGAGGCTGCAGCAGTAACAGCTACCCCTAGACAGGGAGGCCTTGGCAGTGGAGAGAGAAAGGCATGGGTTGGGGTTAGTACCCCATGGTGGCAGCAGCAACTTAGGTTTCAGGGAACCTAGGGACAGGGAGGACTCTCTTGATTCCAGAGACCTAAGTAAGGTAGTTCCCTCCTGCAAGGTGGGGAATGACATTCACAAGTAGTTCTCTGCTCTGAACAGGGCCTGTAAGGTACAGAGGGTCCCCCAAAGACAGTGGGCTGCTATCCTCTGGCTCTCCTTCTCTGACAAGGGGAATGATAGACTCCTTACTGTCATGGAGGAAGATGCTGATAATCACACAGTTTTAAAGTCTTCTCTTTTGGATGGGTTTGGTCTCACCACTGAACAGTACAGAGTCAAGCTCAGGGAGACCTGGAAAGAGTCCTCCCAGGAGTGGGTGGGTTTTGTGGATTGCTCTGTGAAGGCTTTGGAAGGCTGGTAACATGGTAGCAGTCAGTGACTATGAGGGTTTGTATAACCTAATTCTGAGAGAGCATATCTTGGATAAGTGTGCGTCTGATTTGTTACACCAGTCCTTTGTTGACTCAGATTTGACATCTCCCCAAGAATTGGGAAAGAAGGGAGACAAATGGGTCAGAACAAGGGTGAGCAGAAAGGCTCATACAGGGGGTGACAGCAAAAAGAAGGATACAGGTAACTATCGGGACAAGAGTGGGGGGAAAAAGACAAACAAAAAGATTCCTCCTTAAGCCCATAAAACTCTTCTGTGGTGGGTCTATGTCCACTTCTTCTCCCTCTAAAAACAAGAACATTGGTTACATATGTAGGCAAACAGGCCACGGGGCAGGTGTGTCATGACCACACAAACTTGCCAAGTCAAATCAAAGAAGTGCATGAGAAAAGCAAAGAGACATCCTCAGTGGAGACAGCAAAGCCCAAACTGGAAGAAGGTTTGCAGAGTAATCTTGCGCTTATTTCAAAGGAAGAATCAAGAAGAGAAGATCCAAGATGGCCGCTGTGAGTCCTGAAGGTTAGTTACAGTTCTAGTCTTGCAATCGGTTGGTTGCTAGGTTACGAGCTCTCCAGCTGGAAGCCTTGCACTTCAACTGAGGTCTGACAGGAATCAGCTGTGTGGAGAGAGAGCGCGCTTCAGAACAGAAACTCCTGTGAGGTAAAATTACATTTGAAGATTATATTACAGAAAACGGATAAATGTTGTCAAGGTTTATTCGAAGAGTTTGATAGTAGACCGTTCCCGTGGAAGTCGGCAAGGCTACAGAGTTAATGTATGAATTAACCTTATGTTTACAAGGTTCTTGTTTAAGATATTAAAGTCAAAGAAAAAACGAACTTTAAAAGAGCAAGTATCTACAAATGTCAAGGTTATAAACAAAGGCCAAGTTTAAAGGAGAAACGAACTGTTAACTAATAAGCATTTACAAATTCAATGGTAATAAACCAAAATAGAGTTTAAAAGAGAAACGAACTTGAATAAACAACCATTTACAACTACAAGTTATCAACAGATGTCGAAGTAAGGAAGGAGAAACTAACTGTAATAAACAAGCATTTACAAATACAAGTTATCAACAAATGTCGAAGTAAGAAAGGAGAAACGAACTTTAATAAACAAGCATTTACAAATACAAGTATTGACAGAAGTCACAATAAGACAGGAGATTGAAGCTGATTTGAAGAACGCATTATCACCAACTATATATATATATATATAGCAACATAAAACCAATCTCTAACAAAGGTTGAGAAGTTCTTCCAGAATCAGTAATAAGCATTTTTTTAAGAAGAGCTATCATTTATAGAGAGAAGCAAGGCTACAGAGAACTCAGGGTGAGTGAAGAAATAATAGAATTAAAGAGAATTAAGTGTTGAGAGTAGAAAGTGAAAAACTGATGTTGTATGTCCCTAGTAATTGCGACTGTGACTCTTGCAGGTGCTGTATCCAATCTTAGATGTGAAGAGGCAGACTGAGTACTGGCGTTTATCATCTCTGTGGCAGTCTCTCTACCATCCCATTCCCCTTTCCCCCTCCGGGGTACTCAGCACGAAGGATTAATATTAGTTGTGAGTAGCTCGGGTCGGGACTGAGGAGTTATCTTCTGCTTCTGAGGAAATCGAATTGAAGTATCCTGACAAGGTGAGAGCACTTGCCCTAAAAATAGCACCAAACCTGCTACCACTACTACTACCCCCACTACCACTAGTAACCCTAGCACCCCTAGTAGTAGCAACAACAGTGGTAGCAACAGTCAGCCCAAAAGTCTAGTTAGGTTCACCTTTAGGTTTGTAATGGGATCTGGTGTAGATATGGAGACCTATAAGGCAACTTCTCTTCTCACAGGGTGGCACTGGTCTTTCCACCCTAGCTGCTTGTCCCCTTAACATGGATAAGTACAAGCAGCACATCCTGATAAATGGTGTTGAGGCTGAAGCCTAAAGGGACACAGGTGCCAGTGTCACCATAGTATCTGAACAAACTAGTGTCAACTAAACAACACCTACTTGGTCACATGTACCAAGTCACTGATGTGAATTATATTACTCACTGCCTCCCCTTAGCTATGGTAGACTTTTGCTGGGTTGGGTTTACTGGCCCTAAACAGGTAGTAGTCTCTTCTAACCTACTTGTTGAGTGCCTCCTAGGTAATGACCTGGAGGCCTCAGATTGGGCTGAAGTAGAGTTGATTGCCCATGTAGCTATGCTGGGCATCCCCAAACATTTGCTCACTTCAGCCTCAAAACAGGCTAAAGAGCAAAGTAGGGAAGGGGCCCTGGAGCCTGAAATAGTGGCCGAGGACACTCCTAAAAACTCAGACAGGCAGGATACAAGATTACCTCCTGTCCACACTCTCACTCAGGATCCTACTCCTCCGAGGCAGGAAACCACCCCCAGGTTGGAACCTTTACCACAGGAGCCAAAAGCTACCACAGCTGAGCTCCCAGGGGTAAAAGGATCTCTCTGGAAGGAACCTAAGATAGATCAGCAAACCTGCCCTATCTTAGAAAACTTGGATCAGCCCTTTGGCCCTTCTATGGAAACTTTGTTGCAGCAACCCTGCACCACCCCTGACACCTTAGGACTGCAGACCTGTCCTTCTGTAGAGCCTTTGGAACAGCAACCCTATCCTGCTCTACCCTGGGTCGGACAGCAACCATGTCCTCCCTTAGAGCCTTTAGGACCCTTATTTTCTCCTGCTCTAGCCCTGCTAAGACAGCACCCCTGTCTAGCTTTACATCCCTTAGGACATTAACCCTGTCCTGACTTAGAGCCCAAGGGACAGTCATCCTGCCCTACTCTATCACTTTTTTCACAACTTAATCATAGGGAATCTCAAGGCCCACAGTTTAAATATACTTCAGGGAAACGTTACCACACAGGGTGGTCGCCCTCCCCTCAGGGAAGGGGCCACATCATGGATGATAATGGGAGTAACCACTATACTGCAAAGCTACTTTCCAATTATCACCACTTAGACAATAAAGTCTCAACTGGCCAAGGTTAGCCTTATTGTCCTCCCTTGGGGCGGGGGGAGTTTATGTAGAAAAGTAGCCTCTTTTGAGCCTGGTTACCCCCAGGTTATGCCTGTTTTTCAGTGTGTTTGACTGTATTCACTGGGATCATGCTAACCAGGACCCTAGTGATTATGCTCTCTCCTTTTAAACATGGTTGCTCAAACCTTTTCCACCCCACATTTGGCATACTGGTACCCCCATGTAAGTCCCTAGTATGTGGTACATAGGTACCAAGGGCATTGGGGTACCAGGGGATCCCTATGGGCTGCACATGTATTATGCCACCCATAGGGAGCCCATGCAAAGTGTTCTGCAGGCCTGCCACTGCAGCCTGTGTGAAAGGGTGCATGCACCTTTTCACTACCAGGTCACTGCACTAAGTCACCCCTATGGCACACCCTACCAGCTCAGAGGGCAGGGTGAAAGTACCTGTGTGTGAGGGCACCCATGCACTAGCAGAGGTGCCCCCACAAACTCCAGCTTTATTTTCCTGGACATCGGGGACGCCATTTCATGTGTGTACTGGACATAGATCACTGTCTATGTCCAGCTACATAATGGTAACTCCCAGCCTAGGCATGTTTGTTATTAAATATGTCGGAATCATACCCCAATACTGTTGTAAGTATTGAAAGTATGATTCCATGCACTCTGGGGGCTCCTTAGAGGACCCCCAGCATTGCTACCACCAGTCTTACAGGGTTTTACAGGCAGCACAAGCTGCTGCTGCCACCCCTCAGACAGGTTCCTACCCTCCTGCTGCTTGATCTGATGAAGCCCAGGAAGGCAGAACAAAGGATTTCCTTTGGGAGAGGGAGGTAACACCCTCTCCCCTTGCAAATAGGTGTGACTGGCTTGGGAGGGGTAGCCTGACCCCAAGCCACTGGTATGCTTTGAAGGGAGGCACCTTGGCTTGGGTAGGCTACTCCTCCCAAGCCATGCAACACCTATTTCCAAAGGGAGAGGGTGTTACCTCCCTCTCCCAAAGGAAATCCTATGTTCTGCCTTCCTGGGCTTGAGCTTTTCAAACAGCAGGAGGGCAGAAACCTGTCTGAGGGGTAGCACAGCTTGGGCTGCCCGTAGTACCCCAGAAGGCTGGCAACAGTATGGGGGTATAATTCCAACATGTTTGATACCCAACATGCCTAAGTTTGGAATTACCATTATGGAGATGGACATAGGTAGCGGCCTATGTCCAGTACACGTGTAAAATGGTGTCCCCGCACCTATGAAGTCCATGAAAATTGAGTTGGAGTTCGTGGGGGCACCACTGCTCAAGCAGGGGTGCCCTCACACACAGTTACTTGCACCAGCCCTCTGAGCTAGGAGGGCCTACCATAGGGGTGACTTACAATGAGCTGTAGTGATAAGGGTGAATACACCCTTTCATACAGACTGCAGTGGCAGACCTGCAGATACACTTTGCATGGGCTTCCCTTGGGTGGCATAATACATGCTGCAGGCAATGGGGAACCCCTGGTGCCCCAATGCCCTAGGAACCTGTGGTCCAAACAACCACATTTAAAAGGGAGAGAGCACAGTCACTGGGGTCCTGGTTAGCAGGATCCCAGTGAACACTATTAAACACACTGACAACAGGCAAAAAGTGGGGGTAACCATGCCAAACAAAGGGTACTTTCCTACACTAGATATCTGCCAGGCAGCAACGTGGGTATCCCTGCAAATATTTACATAGCATCACTGCCTGGAAAGTGATGTCCGCAGAGACGGCTACATTGGTCATTCGGTCCTGCAGGACTTTCTAGTATGATCTTGGTTCACAGCCCGCCACTGAGGATGCACTGCTTGGGTATCTATTCTAAGGTAAGGAATCTGCAACTAGAAGTCTCTATCAGATGAACAAGTTACTTGGATTCGGTAACGATTTATCTGGTAGAGACATATTCTAGTTGCAGATTCCTTACCGACCCACCCATCCTCCTCGCTTGCAAACTAATTTCTAGGGACAGGGATTCACCATTCAGAGTCTTACCTCTGGCGCACCATTTTCAGTGTTCTTCATGGCTCCACGCTTTGGCGTGGACAGTCGTGAAAAGAAACTGATGTCACAGCGCAGATGCAGCTTCTATATACAACTCTCGACGTCATCACGACGATCATAACGCAAATGACTCCCATGTAGTCGACCGATACCACCTGATGATGCTCAAGTGTATCTTCATGGCTCCACGCTTTGTTGTGGACAGTCGTGAAAAGAAACTGATGTCACAGCGCAGATGCAGCTTCTATATACGACTCTCGACGTCATCACGGCGATCATAACGCAAATGACTCCTGTGTAGTCGACCGACACCACCTGATGACCCTCAAGGGTAGTGCTTGAATAAAAATTCCAGATCCAGTCTGATGGATGAGGGAAATTCTAAGGTAAGGAAACTGCATCTAGAATATGTCTCTACCAGATAAATCGTTACCGAAGGTAAGTAACTTGTTCATCCGGTAGAGAATCTTCCTAGCTGCAGATTCCCTACCCTAGAATATTCCCCAAGCATCAGAAAAAACTTTTGGTGAGCAGTACCCCTGGATGCTGTTAGATGGCGTTGTTGCGCTCTGAGTGGTGTAATATGTGCCTGAAGTGACGTGAGCGATGCCTGTATAGGCGCCACCCCAGCGCTCTGATGTCAATTTCTTTCACTACTTTCCACACCAGAAGGGTGGAGGCATGAAGAACACTTAACACTGTTATGCAAGTCTCTGGTCCTTATATGGATTAATCCTTAACTCTATAATCCTGTCGCAGAGCCGGAAGGATGGGTGGGTCGGCCTGGTCACTCCTGTTAGGGGTCTCGTTCGCTATGGTTGTACGAAGGGCACCTGAGGTCCTAAACCTTTAGCTACTCTCGTGGCAGTCAGGACAAATGTCTTGACGGAGGAGCTTCAGCCCAGAGTCACCCCGACAGAACCTCTTCTCCCTTAGCCCCTTGCTGATGTCCTGTTCGGGGCCTGGGCCAAGCCCAGCACAGGGGCGCCTGTGCTCAGGATAGTTTCCCAACTCCTTTGCCCAACTTCTGGGGACCCAGCTTTTCTTACACAGCACTCCCACCCCAACCCCCCCTCTCCTTCCTGGGGCCCCTCGTTGGCCTGGCCTCTATTTCCAAACTCAACCCTTGTGCATTCCCTACCACACTACTGGATAGGAAGTCCAAGAGGATGAACACCTTTGGCAAGAGGATGTTCTCTTCTTCCAGCCGTGCACTGCGGTTGATGAACACCATGTGCCTTTTGGGCTAATACACTTGGTTTGGGATTTGGTTGCACATTTGTTGCCCATTGTCTCAAAGGAGGCCGGATCCATATTGTCACTGGCTATTGCAGATGGCAGAGACACATCGAAGTTCACCATTCATTAGAAACTGGAAATGACTGACTCACTAGGCAGAGCAAGTGTGTCATCAGTGGCACTCAGACACCACTCCTGGCAGAAATCGACTGCCTTTTTGGGGAATGTCCAGGCATCCTTATGGATCTGCCCTTTGATGGCATCTGTTTCTTCAGAGACAAGGCAGACTTAGCGCTGGAGCGCTTTAAGGACAGCTGAGCCACTGCCGGAGTCTTGGGCCTTTCCATGGCCCCATTCTCCATTTCGCCACTTCCATGACTATGGTAGCGGCTACCAACTGCATCCATTCCTGCCCAGCCACCAAGGCCAACAGACTTCCCAGACCTTTTGCTGCCACAGATGCAGCTCCCATAAGCCTTGTGGTGCAACCAGCCAGAGGTCAATCCAGTCCACCATCCATCCTCCCAGCAGACACAGCCTCAAAACCACTTTAGTTTGCCATTGTACCATCATGGGCACCTAGTTGGTGGCAAAATACATCACCACCTGCCCCACTGCCCCACTGGCAGTTCATAACATCAGACAAGTGGGTACTTTAGATTGTTCAGCAGGGTTACTCCACCCCCTTTCTAAAAAAAACCCCACCCATGCCACCATCCTCAGACCGGCTGATGGAGGACCCCCCTCTCCCTGATCTGTCACGAACTGCAGGCTCTTTTGGCCAAAGGAGCCATCAAGATGGTCCCTGCATCATAAGTAGGTTGTGGTTGCTATTCCCACTACTTTCTGTCGCCCAAAAAGGGGGGATGCCTCTACCCTATTTTCAACCTTTGCCCTCTCAATCGCTTCCTCAAGAAGTAGAAATTCAAGATGCTTAGGTTGGCTCAGGTTCTATCTGCTCTAGACCTGCAGACTCAATGTTTGCCCTAGACTTGCATGACGCCTATTACCATATTACCATCCTGCCTGCCCATAGTTGGTACATGCAGTTCATGGTGGGCCATGAGCAGTATAAGTTTGCTGTCCTCCATTTTGGCCTTACTAGCACCCCTCGGCGTTCATCAAGGTGATGGCGGTGGTTATAGCACACCTGTGGAGGTTGGGAGTTCCAGTCTTCCCCTGACTTGACGACTGGCTGTTGAAGGCAAGCCTGCCCTATGCAGCCGTCTCCCACCCCCAGACTACAGCGCTCCTCCTTCATTTGCTGGGGTTCATTATAAACATGCTGAAGGTCACACTTAATTCCCTCTCAGATGCTCCCTTTCATAGGAGTTGCTCTGGATACATTACAGTTTCGGGCCTGTTCTCCAAAATAGCAAGTACAGAATATTTGGTCTATGATTCTGGTGTTTCAGCCTCCACCCTGGATTTCAAATAGACTGACTCTGATGCTGCTGGGTCTCACGGCCTTCTGCATCCTGCAAGTAACATATGCCCTCAGCATATGCGGGCTCTGCAGTGGGACCTGAAGTCTCAATGGGTACAGCATCAGGGTAATTTCTTCGACATGGTCCAGATCATGTGGGGAACTGCAAAGGACCTGCAGTGGTGATTAACAAACTACGATCTAGTCAGTGACAGACCTTTTTCCCTTCCACCAACCAGAGCAGACTGTAGTGACAGATGTGTCACTCCTGGGCTGGGGTGCCCATTTGGGGGTGGTGGAGATTATTGAACTCTAGTATCTGGCAGAGACTCAGCTCCCCATCGACTTGCTGGAGCTGAGAGCAATCTGACTGGCATTGAAAGCCTTTCTTCCTTTTATCAAGGGAAAGCAAGTTCAGGTGTTCACAGAAAAAAATGCGTTGTGCCATTGCAAGAAACAGGGCATAGTAAGGACGCGAATCCTGTGTCATGAGGCCCTGCATCTCTAGATATGGCTGGAACATCAAGGCATTTCCCTAGTGGTTCAACATCTGGCGTGATCTCTGAATGCCAGAGAGGACAAACTCAGCTGCTGATGCCTAGTGAATGATGAATGGCATGTCCATCCAGAGCTGGTCCAAGGTCTCTTCAGAGATTGGGGAGAACCTTGGCTACATCTATTCTCCACCGCGAGAACACACAGTGCCAGTACTTATGTGTGCTGGAGTTTCCAAAGCAACTCTTACTCAAAGATTAATTTCGCCTTGAGTGGAGCTCTAGCCTCCTGTACAGCTTTCCACCGATACCACTCCTGCCCAGAGTTCCCATGAAGATTGGAAATGACCGGGCCCAAATCATTCCAATGGCTCTGAATTGGGCACAGTGAGTATGGTATCCCAAACTCCAGAGCATGAGCATAGGTCCTCTGATTTGTCTCCCTCTTTTGGAGGATCTACTGTCTTGGTAGCAGTGCGGGGCCCTCCACCCGAACCTGTGCACTCTCCCCCTTCAAGCGTGGTGATTGAGCTGCAACAGTTGACCATTTTTTACCTTCCTCATGAAGTCCGTGATGTCATTCTAGAAGCCAGGTGTTCTTCAACAAAGACAGTATACACCTGCCATTGGGGCAAATTTGTGGCTTGTTGTGCTTCCAAACAGCTTTTTCTCCTTTCTGCACCCTTATCCGAGGTTCAGATCTTTATATCTTCAGCCTGGCAAAGCTTTGCTCTGGGCACAGTTAAAGGGTATATTTCAGACATAGAATTATTTTGGTTGCCAGATCAGCCTCCCTGTTTAAATCGCCAGTTATGACTCGTTTTCTCGAAGGACTCCAGCATAAGTTCCCTCCAAAACACTTCATCATGCCCCAATCAGACCTGTACCTAATTCTAACTTTTTTGATGTGTGCACCCTTTAAACCTTAGCACAATTACCTCATTAATTTGCTGACCATAAAAACATGGTTTACATCGGCCAGGAGAGTTAATGAATTGCCAGCACTTTCTGTGCGCCATCCTTATATCGTTCTCTACCCAAACAGACTGGTTTTAAAAACATGTGCCTTTTTCCTACCAAAATGTGTATCCCCTTTTCACATAGGCCAGCCCATCACACTGTTTACCTTGTTTCTACACCTCACCCCTCCAAAGAGGAGGAGAGTCTCCACCGCCTAGACTCAAAAAGTACATTGTCGCTCTACATTGATTGGACTAGAGAGTTCCGAGTGGATGATCATCTCTTCATTGGGTTTGCTGGCACAAAGAAAGGAAAGGTCATGAAGAAACAGCCCATCTCATGATGGATAGTGCTCTGAAATAAAATTTGCTACACATTAGCCAAGAAGCAGCCCTCTGAGAACTTGCTCACTCATTCTACCAGAGCTAAGGCTGCACTCACTGTGTTATCTATCGGAACCCCTCTCCTGGACATCTTCAGGCGGCAACGTGGTCTTCTCTGCACACATTTACCAAGCACTAATGCTTGGACAGTCTTGTCCATCGTAATGAGCGCTTTGCCCGTTTGGTCCTCCAGGACTTCCTGGTCTAAATCTGTTTGCAGACCCACCTTTGGAGAGCTATTTCTTGGGTATCTATTCTAAGGTAAGGAATCTATAAGTCTCTTATAAGACTGTCTAGCCACAGATTCCTTACCAACCCTCCCATCCGCCCCACTCTGCGAACGGATTTCTCCACATATGGTAACTCTTATGAAGTCCTTAGTGTCTGCACACTTGTACATCAGCTATCTTCATGGCTCTGCACTTCTGGTATGGAAAGGTTGCGAAAAGTGACCTTTGTCAGCATGCTGGGGTTGCTCCTATAGGCATTGTGCACATCACTCCCAACACAGCTGAATGATGCCACTTACTAGCAAGCAGAGGTGCTGTCTGACTTCAGGGGATTATTCTAAGGCAAGGAATCTGTAGCTTAATAGCGTCCCTACCAGATAAAGCATTACCAAAAGTAAGTAACTTGTTCTTTGTGAATGTGAAAATAATGGCACAGAATTTCTAAATGAGCACTAACTAAATAAACCAAATCAATCTAAATAAGAGAAAATCACCAGGTTGTAGTAAAACAAATCTTGTGACCGGCAGTGACAAGACTGTCACCTTCATGCCATTTGTAAATCTCGATTCACATCAAAGCAGACTCCTGTCCAGTGGTAATCTACCTCTGGCTAGTGTATTTATTCCTGTACACTGAGGAGCAGAAGGCACCGACCAAAATTAGACACACAACCTCCTAGAAAAAAAACATCTTAATTCAGAAAAATCTGTATCTGTGTGTAGGCCACCCTCCCAAAACACAATATTTTTATGCGGACAAATTCAACACCAATATCTCAAGATCTCAGAATTTGACCAGTCTGATATGCAACTCAACCAAAAAATAAAACTCCTAACTTCTTTGACACAAAACATAAATAAGAATAGTACATCAAAGTACACAGTGAGCAAACCAGCAAGTGAACCCAAAATCAACAACGTATAGCCAAAACCATCACACACAGCATAACAGTCCATCACCCAGCACATATCTCCACACTTCAATAACGTACCAGAACACTCTGTCACCAGAATCATACCTCACTATTCATACTTATAGTCCGTTTTGCTCAGGAGCAACCCTGCAAGTCAGGAGCTTGGCAAAATCTGGCAGGAAAATCCCGACACTAGGGATGGGGCAAAACGAGAAATTTTCAAAAGCAGAAAACAAGTGCGCATAACTCACAACCAACCTCTGGTACAACGAATTTGTGGGTTTGGGGACCACTCATTTTAACACTCGGGAACTTTACCTCAACAGAACACACCCGATTTGATTAATATGAATTTCATGATGGTATATGTCCTCAAGGTAAGGAACTTCCCAACACATCAGAAATACAGTCAATTAAGTAAAATATGTTCTTCTTGGCATACTTTGATAACAAGCTCAAGCTCAACATTGCATTTGAAGGAAGGAATACTCACAGATCCCCCAAATATTACATGAACATTGTTCGGCAAGGCATAATAGAGGTTATCGCATGTCTGCTTTATTTCCTTTGACTTATTCTTGAAGTGTGCAGGTATATGGGCTACTTTAATGATGTAATATTTTTAAGTGTATGGTCAGTTTGCTCACAGTTCCTAATATAAAAGAAGATGGGTTGGTTAATTTTGTAGGTAGACTGTTTTCTTCATGTACGCATTCTGGGCATTTTGGTACTTTTTACTGTAAATATCTTGAATTGATGTTTGCCTGGCTTGAGGTGTTTACGATATTCGAAGAGTTATTTTGTATTCCTTTCATCCGCAGGAGTGCCGGAAGAATGAAATGCTACTGTCGAAGCTGAAATCCAGATCTTCGTGAAGAAGTGCTGCCGTCAAATAGCTCACCTCCACCAACAGGAGGCTACTGCCTGCTCTAAAGACGATCTGGTCGTCCTGGTCAGCGGAGATACTTTAATATACATCTAACTCGGGTGACGTGTGTGGCGGATGCTCCGTTCCCCCAAACCATCCACCATCGTCCTCTGTCAGCTCCACGCCGTAAAGAACATTCAAAGCACCAGGGCCAATGGCGTTTTCTCGCAAAGCACATGCTCTTGTTCTGTGACATTTACTGAAAGCTGTACTGCGTGAGCGACAATACTAACAGAAAAGGAGTAGTTTGACGCTCTCTTCAAGTGAGAGATAATCTCTCGTTCGAAGAGGAAGCGTGTGCATTTTCTGTGTGAGAATGCACGCTAGACCCAGGTGTGATTCACTGTAGGATTGATGAAATATTCAAAGGGAGAAAGAAAACGCGTCGCTTGACAGAAGTGGGCCTTTGTTTGCACACAATGATGAATACTTTTTAATTGCAACAATTTGAAACTACATTGTGCCTAAGAAACGGGGGGAGGGGTGTATTTGTCTGGAGCTGTGATTGGGATTGCATCTTGACAAACGCCTTAAAATAGGCCCCTTGCCATAAAATACGTAAACAGCCATCACAAACTATGAAATCTTTTATATTTGGAGAATACAGTTATTACCCATAAAAGGAGAATAATTGTGTGTGAATTATTAAAAAGGAAGCTCTTTAGTCTATCTCATGACTTGTATTCATGATGTGATTATGCAATATTTTGTTCAATGCGTTTTTCACCCCAGCAGCGCCTAATAGTGCTGTGCAGCGTGAGACATCTTTGTGCCAGTTCTCCTAATGTCAGGGCTGGAAATTACTTTATTGTGTAGCGTAATTTCACAAACGTGGAAAGTTTGCATGTTTAAAATAATATTGGCCGTTGTTTTTTGTTGTTATTTTTGTGTGTGTAAGTTGTCACTTTTCTCGAAAGCAGGGAGCAGCATTCTGAGTGGTGATGGATTTAGCAGTATCTTCTCTAGCTCCCTTCTGGGTGCGTTTAAGTTGTTCCAGAAGTGAAATGTGATGCCCTTCATGTATGTTTCCTATTTGGAACCAATAATGTCAAGTATCACCAATTTACATATAAGGCATGATTATTAATATATGCCTTCTCCGCAAGACATTTAGTTGCATTGTAGTCCGTTGGCGGGAGGGTGCGCAGTTCTTTAAACCTTTGCTCCTGTTTTAGTTTCTGAGACCAGCAGTGTACTCTCACGAACTATGCTCATTTCTCTATGGCATTTGGCTTGTGCACATTCAAATGATGTAATAGAGCTTTCTTCACCCGATCTAAGAATTTCTCACAGAATAAGGGCACTGTTCCATAAATCATTGTGTCCGTTTTGTAAGTCTGGGGGCTGAGCAAACCATGGTCGAGTAATATGTAATTCATTCATTCATTCATTTGTAGTGAGGTATTGAGAGCTTGCTCTTTTAAAGACGATGAAGAGGCTGCGAGCTTCACGTGACTTCCGTTGGCCTGGGACACCAGCGTTCCATTGTTACGTTTGTGCCAGTCCTGCTAATTGGTGCATTCTGTCTTCTGTGGGTGCAATGTGCTAATAGGCCTGACCTCAGCGGGTGGCTGTAATGCTGTTGCATTAGGGTTTGATCATCAGCTTTACAATATCTGCCTGCACTTGTAACAATAAATTGTCTAGAATTGAATACAAAAGATTTTTTAACCAATAAAGTTTGTCCCTGTGTAGTTATACTCGAGTTTATTCCAGTGTCATGTAAGTGCCCGTGTCATAGCACATTACATAAGTTGTTTAGCCGTATACTTATTACTTCTAGCGTTTTATTTGCTTTTGCAACAAATGTGTCAATTTTCGGCGGTAGGGTCAGGCTACTCAGCCCAAGGTTCATTGCCCTGATACCCATTACAGCAGACATGAGTGCCTATATAGATCATCAGTTAGTGAGGTGAACACCCTGTTAAATAATGTTGGATATTGTACGCTACAGAAGAGGTACCTCGAAATTCCGCTACCATTTAATCATATTACATTTTGAACTTTAGTCAGCTTTAATTTTCTTCTGTATACTTAGCTTATACCCTTTGCATATGAACAAATTATAAACTTCCACCTAGGTTCTGTTGTGGAACACCATTTTCTTGTAGGTTTTGTGATAATTACTTTATTGTTCAAATGGATTTATTGCATGCTTCTTGTCAGAAAATTCCCATGCAATAAAGTGTTTAAAACATGAAAATCTGTGGCAGTTGTGTCTTGTTTACTGCAACTCAGACACTCGGTTAATATAAATATTAATGACGTTATTGATTAAAAAAAGCTGTCTGTTCTGTTATATTTTTTTTGTGAATCACGCTTTTGGTAACTATTTTTCTTTAATCATATTGTTGAATGCCATTGGCATAGAAGTAGTTGGTTAAGATTTGGTCTTAAATTGCAGTCAGTTTGTAATTAACTCCTTTGTGATATATGGAAAGTGTGACACAAATTGTAGAAAGGGCAGTCAATCTTTTCCAAAAGGTAAGTTCAAAGATATCTAAACTCTTCTTCTTAAATATTTTTTTGTGATTTGAGACCGTGCACACTTCATGAAAACTGTAACTTCACTTCTATTAATGTTTTCAATCTCAGGTTTTATCACAGGCATGCACATGTCTTCGAATTTGTGATTGCTTCGAATAGTCATGTTCTGTTTTGGAATTTAAAATGAGGTCTAATGTTACAAAGTTTACCTAGGGAGTGTCTGTTTTGCTTTCACTAATGACGGAGCTGACAAAAATCCCTGGAATGCACTTCTCAGTTCAAAGAAGATATTTATTATTATTTCGCCACGAGGTTCCTAAAAAGATTAGTAGGTCGAAAGCACAGGTTTAAAAATAGTCACAGCAATGAAAGGAAAATATAACCAAAATGATTCTCAACTGCAATGTACACAGCAAATATATGTGATTATATTATAGCATAAATGCAAAGCAAAGAATAAAGTAAAAATTCATCACCGTAGGGCGTGCCAAGCTCTTCATCTTTCTCATTCCAGCAAGAAGATGACCCTGTTCAACTGCGAGAAAGAGATATCCACCCTCACAGGACAAATGTATGTCAGGCATTCGACGTCTAATCCTGACCGAGGTCTTGGAAATTCCACTGTTACTGAGCAGGGCCACCTTTTTATATCTTAAAGAACCAAAAGGGCTTTCTGGAAAAAAAAACTCCCATGAAAAATAAATATTCAAACATGCTGGCTACTGTAGGTCAGAGTTGGAAGAAAAACGTTGAGAACTGGCCAAAATCTCAAGGCTCTCCTCCCAAGGCCGAACCGTTCCCTGCACAAAAAAAAACATGTACATTCTTATCATGTTGACTGACTAACTGTTCTGTGAGAAGGAATACGAAAAACAAGCACAGTTTACCATGTGGAAAAACACAGCTCACTGCAATGTCTAACGCTACAATAAAGTCAGTAGGCAGCTAAACTGAATACTAAATTTAATCTGCAATTGGTGAACACTGAACAACTAATCCAAATGCAAAGTGGTGCAACACAAAGTCAGTGGTAAAAAACACCTATATCTGAGAGAGACTTCTAGTTGCAGATTCCTTACCTTAGAATTTCCCCCAGGCGTCAAACTGGATCCGGACATTTTCTTCGAGTAATACCCTTGCGCGTCGGTAGGTGGCGTCGGTCGACTCCGCAGGCGACGTAGGCATCGTGGTTGCCGTGATGACGTCAGGAGTAGTACAGAGATGCCGCCCTCGCACAGTGACATCAGTTCTTTTCTTTCCGCGCCATGCGCTGATCTGGAGAGAGCTACCCTAGGCTATTTTTTGGGCAAATTCGACTATTGTCGAACTTTTTTGGTGCAACACTTGGTGCGTTGAGGATGTCCCCGAAGACCGGGTTCAAGCCGTGCGAGGACTGTTATCGGATGATATCGTGACGGATCCTCATCGTGTTTGCCTGTGGTGCCTCGAGCGCGGCCACGACCCGAAGTCGTGCTCCGAGTGTCGGGCAATGCATCTGAAGGCTTTGAGGGAGCGGTCCCTAAAGCTGATGGCGGCCCGGCACTCGACTCCACGTAGGTCCCGGTCTCGCTTGAGAGGAAGGTCTCGAGATCGGTTGTGGAGCCATCACCACTCGTCTTCTTCGAAGTCCTCTGGTCAAGGTAAGAAGAAGAAGTCGAAGAAGTCCCATCGCTCTCCGACTTCACCTCGTCGCTCGGCCGACGTGGGACGAGCCTCCACGCACTAGGCCTCTGTCCTCGGAGCCTACATCTGGGTCGACTCCGCGCTTCCCAGAGTTTCCTGAAGCCAGAGCGACCCCCGCCCAACTTAAAGAGTTTTACGAGGCCACGCGCCTCATCTTTGGGCGTGCCGACCCCGATACGGCACCTTCGGCCCCAGGGGCTTGGCTGAGGGGCCTTCGGGTTCCGCGCCGGCAGCTTCGGCCCCGGCCACCGAGGTCGCCTCCGGATCCGTGCGCGGATCCGCACCTACGCACAATCGAGACCTTCCCCGGCGCTGGGTCGATTATCAACACTCCCGACGTCGGTAGTGCCCACTATCGACATCAACCCAATTCTCATACCGGACTACTCGGAGTCAGAGTGGCGTCGGCCGACACTGCCATCGGCTTTGGTCAGCCCTATTCACCCGAGGTCCGATTCTGACCCATTTTCCTATGGGTACGAATATGGGGAGGAATTGGAGGGGTCCCTGGACCGTTATGAATACCAGGAAGACCCTACTATGGACTGGGCACAGGACTTGGGTGAAGTCAGTGGTCTGGATACTTCTCCTGATGCTGGCATGCTGTCTCCTCCTACCGTGGCTATGGCAGAGGGAGCTACCTATAGTATGGTGATTAGTAGGGCGGCTGAGGTCCTTGGCCTTGAGCTACCTACTGTTGAAGTCAGGTCTAATCTCCTGACGGAGGTGCTTCAGCCTGGGGCTTCTACGTCAGAACCCCTTCTCCCATTTAATGAGGCCCTCACTGATGTCCTTTTGGGTACATGGTCCAAACCCAACACCGGGGCTCCTGTGAACAGGACTATGGCTCGCCGCCATCGGCCTGCGTCGAACGACCCAAAGTTCCTGTCCCAACATCCTATGCCTGAGAGTCTTGTAACCCAGGCGTCCTCTTCTTCTGGCGCGTTCCCTTCCACACCTCCGGATAGGGAATCCAAAAGGCTGGAACAATTTGGTAAGAAGTTGTTTTCTACCTCCAGCCTCGCACTGCGGTCCATGAACACTGCATGTCTTTTGGGTCGGTTGCGCAAGTCCTGCCACAGATACCGGAGGAGGCCCGTGCTATCGTCTCCCAAGCAGTGAAAGATGGGAGAGACGAAGCAAAGTTCACGATCCGCTGTGGGCTGGATACGACCGACTCTCTGGGCAGATCGGTTGCGACGACAGTGGCCTTACAGCGCCATGCCTGGTTACGTACTTCTAGTTTCTCGGGGGATGTCCAACAGTCACTCATGGACATGCCCTTTGATGGCACCCGTCTCTTCGGACTCGGCCTTGGAGAGGTTCAAGGATTTCTGGGCTACGGCTCGGTCCCTTGGCCTTTCCTCCGTCACTCGCCCCCCACAGTCCCCTTTATGTCCCTTTCGTGGCCACGGAAGGGGCGCCCTGTCGCGTCCTCAACCCAGCCACCGGGCCATGCACGCTGGACTGCCTATACATGGCCAAGGGCGCAGAATCCCACGTGGCCGTGGGACAGGGAACCAGAGGTCTGTCCAGTCCACCTCTGCCGCCGCTGCAGCCTCCAAACCTTCCTAGTCCGTCCCCTCACTCCTGCCCCGTTGGTGGCAGAATCCGCCATCACCTGCCCCGCTGGGAACATATAACCACGGACAGGTGGGTTTTGCAAATAATTCGGAAGGGCTACTCCCTCCCTTTCGAATCTGCACCACCACACATGCCACCATCCTTCCATCACCTTCTAGAGGATCATTTGGTGCTTCTCCACCAGGAAGTCGCGGCTCTCTTGGCCAAGGGAGCTATAGAAAAGGTCCCTGTGCCAGAAGTAGGTTGTGGTTGTTATTCCCCCTACTTTCTGATACCAAAGAAGGGCAGAGGCTTGCGTCCTATCCTAGATCTTCGGGACCTGAACTACTTTCTCAAGAAGAAGTTAAAAATGCTCACCCTGGCTCAGGTTCTGTCTGCCTTGGACCCAAGAGACTGGATGGTAGCGTTGGACTTGCAGGACGCTTCTTTCCACATCCCCATCCTGCCTGCCCACAGACGTTACCTACGATTCGTGGTAGGTCACGAGCACTTTCAGTTTACTGTGCTCCCTTTTGGCCTTACCAGTGCCCCTCGGGTGTTCACGAAAGTGATGGCGGTGGTTGCAGCTCATCTGCGCAGGTTAGGGGTCTCAGTCTTCCCCTACCTAGACGACTGGCTTTTGAAGGCGCCTTCGCCCCTGACCGTGGTCTCCCACCTTCAGACTACGGCGGACCCTCTGCACCAGCTGGGGTTCACTATCAACGTGCCGAAGTCACACCTGACTCCCTCTCAGATGCTCC
This sequence comes from Pleurodeles waltl, assembly GCF_031143425.1. Taxonomy (NCBI): domain Eukaryota; kingdom Metazoa; phylum Chordata; class Amphibia; order Caudata; family Salamandridae; genus Pleurodeles; species Pleurodeles waltl. Next base: position 1,052,279,887 of record NC_090440.1, read on the forward strand.
CTATCATCGGAGCTGTTCTGGACACAGTGCTGTTTCGGTCTTATCCTCCCAAAAAGTGAGTCCAAGACATTCAGGATATGATTCCGATCTTTCAGCCTTGGTCTTGGGTTTCGGTGAGACAGACTCTGAGTCTGCTGACCTCTTGGCCTCCTGCATCCTGCTAGTAACAAATGCCAGGTGGCATATGCGGGCTCTGCAGTGGGACTTGAAGTTCCAATGGGCGCAGCATCAGGGAAATCTCTCCGACATGGTCCAGATCTCGGAGGGGACTCCGAAAGACCTGTAGTGGTGGCTTTCGAATCCTAATTGTGTCAATGGCAGATCCCTCTCCCTTCCCCACTCAGATCTCTCTATAGTTACAGATGCGTCGCTTCTGGGTTGGGGCGGCCACATGGGAGAGGCGGAGATCAGAGGCCTCTGGTCTCCGGCGGAGTCGGGACTCCACATAAATATGCTGGAGCTCTGAGCGATCAGACTTGCGTTGAAAGCATTCCTGCCCTCTCTCAAAGGGAAAGTGGTGCAGGTGTTCATGGATAACACTACCGCCATGTGGTACTCCAACAAACAAGGTAGGGTAGGGTCCTGGACCCTTTGTCAGGAGGCACTACGCCTCTGGACATGGCTGGAACATCAGGGCATTACCCTGATGGTTCAACATCTGGCGGGCTCTCTCAATGCCAGAGCAGACTAACTCAGCCGCCGACGCACTGTCAATCACGAATGGCGTCTCCATCCGGAGGTGGCGCAAGGTCTCTTTCTCAAGTGGGGAGAGCCTTGGTTAGATCTGTTCGCCTCCGCAGAGAATGCACAATGTCAGCTATTTTGCACGTTGGAGTTTCCAAGGCAGCACTCGCTCAGAGACGCTTTTCGTCTCGAGTGGAACTCCGGCCTCCTTTACGCCTTCCCGCCTATCCCTCTTCTGCCCAGAGTTCTCAAGAAAATCAAGTACGACCGGGCCCAAGTTATCTTGGTGGCTCTGAACTGGGCTCGAAGAGTGTGGTATCCAGAGCTATTGGGCATGTCTATCGAACCTCCACTCAGACTGCCTCTTCGGGCGGATCTTCTGTCGCAGCAGCAGGGGACGGTCCTCCACCCGAACCTGTCCAACCTCCACCTTCATGCGTGGAGATTGAGCGGCAACAGTTGGCGGCATTTGCCCTTCCACCCGAAGTCTGCAATGTTATCTTGCCAGCAATGCGTCCATCGACTAAAGCTGTATACGCCTGTCGTTGCAATAAATTTGTGGCATGGTGCACCAACAAATCTGTTGACCCCCTTTCTGCCCCTCTTTCAGAGGTTCTTCTGTTCATTCTTTCTTTAGCCCAGGAGGGCTCTGCATTGGGCACCCTTAAAGGGTATCTGTCTGCCATTTCTGCCTTTCTTAGGCTTCCTGATCAGCCCTCACTCTTTAAATCTTCCCTTGTGAGTAAGTTCTTGAAGGGGCTCACCCACTTATTTCCTCCCACTCCCTTCATCATGCCTCAGTGGGATCTTAATCTTGTACTTACTTACTTGATGTGTACCCCCTTTGAGCCAAATCATAATTGTCCTTTGCGGCTCCTCACATTCAAAACTGTCTTTCTCATCGCTATCACCTCTGCTCACAGGGTGAGTGAGCTTCAGGACCTTTCTTCAAAGCCCCCATACTTGTCTGTGCACCCTGACAAAGTGGTGTTACGCACTAGAGCTTCCTTCCTTCCTTCCTAAGGTATTTACACCATTTCATGTAGGCCAGTCCATCACTTTACCTACCTTCTACGCACCCCCACATCCTTCCCATGAGGAGGAGAGACTCCACTGTCTAGACCCAAAAAGAGCATTGGCGTTCTGTCTCAATCGTACTAAAGACTTCCGGGTGGACGATCAACTCTTCGTTGGCTATGTGGGTGCGAAGAAAGGGAAGGCTGTGCAGAAGCGTACCATCTCTCGATGGGTACTTCTTTGCATCAAAATGTGCAATGCTTTGGCAAAAAAGCAACCTCCTGACGGCTTGCGGGCTCATTTTACCAGAGCCACTGCTGCATCCACTGCATTAGCACGTGGAGTTCCTGTCCTGGATATCTCTCAGGCAACTGCCTGGGCATCCCTGCACACGTTTGCTAAGCATTACTGCCTGGATAGTCGGGTCCGTCGGGACGGCTACTTTGGTTGTTCGGTCCTGCAGGACTTTCTAGTATGATCTTAGTTCACAGCCCACCACCAAGGATGGCATTGCTTGGGTATCTATTCTAAGGTAAGGAATCTGCAACTAGAAGTCTCTATCAGATGTACAAGTTACTTACCTTCGGTAACTAAATATCTAGTAGTGAAATATTCTAGTTGCATATTCCTTACCTCCCACCCATCCTTCCCGCTTGCAAACTGATTTCTAGGGACAGGGATTTCCCCCTTTCAGGTCCTTAGCTCTGGCGCACCAATCTCAGTGTTCTTAGCGTCTCTGCGCTCTGGCGTGGAAAGTGGTTAAAAGAAACTGACGTCACTGCGCGAGGGCGGCGTCTATGTACTCCCGACGTCATCACGGCGACCACGACGCCTACGACACCTGCGGAGTCGACCAACGCCACCTACTGACGTGCAAGGGTATTGCTCGAAGAAAAATCTCTGGATCCAGTCTAACACCTGGGGGAAATTCTAAGGTAAGGAATCTGCAACTAGAATATGTCTCTACCAGATATTTCGTTACCGAAGGTAAGTAACTTGTACTTTACTACATTTCCACCCTTTGATCAATGAATTTGTGTACTTTTCTCTTATTTAAAAAAAAAAAAAAAAAAAACATCATAAACAAATCAGGTTTGCATTGTATACAGCAACATAATGCAACGATAAAAGCAATCACTAGAAAGCAATGGAAATGGATTAACGTATTGATATTCTAAACCTTTAAATCAGACACACCTACAATGAAAAGACTGAAACTTATATATTCTGATTGGGATAATAGTTGAATGTCTGAATCACTATTTTCATCTATTTGCATAGCATCTCTGGGATAGCGAATATGTATAGAGTTAGATAGAAACATCATGAGTCCTAATCATGAAAAGGTACACGGTCCAACTGAAAGGTTTGCTGGAATATAAGTGTTCCCATTTGAGAATAATCAGCCAACTGGCAATTTAAACATGACTAATGAGATTGGCAGCAGTCATCCGATGATAACAAACCATGGGTTAATTCCATTGGAAAAATGTAATCAAACAGGTTGACAGAACATCCATGGCACTCTGTATTGATCTCAGGCAGAACTTTGATCTGTGAAGGACAATTTGCGCAAAATGGATCCATAGGTTTTGTACTTTGAAAGCAGCAGGAGCGTTGTACAAAGGTTATCAATCAGGTTCAGGTTGGGGGTGCGGTCCCTCCCCTGACGCCACACTCAAACGCCTGAATGGAGACCACACAGCACACTCATGATCAATGGCAAGTCGTAGTAAGATCTGTTAAAGAAACAAGTATGACTTTTCTTGCAAACAACATTTGTCATCTGAAATGTGCTCTCCTTTTTCCTCTCCTTGTTTTATAATCAGCAGGATGTTATTGGGGCCCTTTGCTAATATTTCTGCAGGTTCTGGAGGGCCATTTGGTGATTTAGCCCACACCTTAGCACTGAGGTTTTTATCTGCTGAAATACAGCTTCCCTTTCCTTGCACTGTCAGAAGGGCTGGGGCAGTCCCCTTCCTTACCAATCCTCCATACACTGCACTTATGATAAGTTGGACAATTCTGTCTCCAATCTGTATGAATAAATCAGCTTCTCTACTATTTAACAGAATAGCTTTTATTTCTATCTGTCCTGGTAACTTTCCTCTCCCCAGTTGAACTTTGACTGTTTGTGGGGCAGATCTTTGTTGTGTGTGCTGACAAATAGGACATTGCAAAATAACAATTTTTATCAAATCTAGGGGAATGTGCATCCCTTTAATTTCTGCCCACCTGTAAGTGACTTTTTCTCCCAGGTGTCCACATTTCTGGTGCGCCCACTTAGCCATCCCCACCAAGTCAGAATTCTGGGTTGACACTTCTGCCTCTGAACTTTTGTCTTTGTCATCTGCACGGGAATTGAACCAGCGTTATAGTGAGTCAGTGGGACAGTGAGCATCTATGACTTTACTCTGTTCTAACATTTCCCAATTATCCTGCCACAACTCTTTGCTACACACCTCCTTTCAATGAATGAACCAGTTATGTGCATACCATGTGGAAAGCCAAACGGCTAATCCATTGGCACTGGACCAAGAATCAGTGTAAAAATGACAAGTCCCAGGCAGCTTTTGCTTTAGAGTCTGACACACACTGTACAACTCTGCATATTAGCTACTGTTTCCTTCTCCTGTGGTAGACAACAACTTTTCAGTAACTGGATTGTATGACACTGCTTTCCAATGTCTTTTAGTACCCACGTATTTGAATGAACCATTAGTAAAACAAACATGCTTTCTATCCCCAGGACAAGAATTCAAAAACTCAGTTTCACTGGTGACTCTTTTACCTGGGTAGCTCCTGCACTCTCTCCTCATCCTGTACAGGGGCTTGTGACACCTGTTCATGTAGGGCTGCTGTGCCTGCCGGTCCTATTCAAGCCCTGTCTTGTATGTACCATATCCGGTGCATGATTCTAGCCTCTTGTGCATGTCCTATACAGTGAGATTTAGATGAACTCCTCACCCACTGCATCACTGATATTTCAGGTCTCAGAATTAGATTATAACCTAGTGTCCTTTGCTCAGTATCCACTAGAGCCCAACAACAAGCCAAAAGCTGTTTTTCAAAAGGAGTATAGGGCTCCCCAAAGTCAGGTAGTTTTCTAATCCAAAGCCCCAGGGGCACCCTTGTCCTTCACTGTTTCTTCCACATACTCCAGTTTGCATATTGTCCCTGAACAGTTACATGTAACTCAATGTTTCCCTCTTGCACTGTACACAAGTCTAAAGTCTGTTGAATTACTTCATTTGTCAAATCAAAAGCACACAGCTGCTCCTCACTCCATTCAAACTCATGTTTTTTCCTAGTTACTTTGTACCAAAGTGTTAAGATTTTACTCAGATGAGGACTATACTGTTTCCAGAAATCAAACAAATTCATGAAACTGTGTCTCTTGCCTAGAGCGAATAGCAGCAAACTCTAAAATCTTTTGTTTTACCTGTAACAGCATCTCTGTATGTTCTGGATTCCACTGAATTCCCAGAAATTGCACATTTTACGACAGTACCTGTGTCTTGTCTGAATTAATTATACACATCGTACTCTGCAAAAGTGGTCTGCATATATCAGTAACTTGCCAGCTTCTTGCTCCGTGTAATCTTTTAAAGAATGCATTTCAACTCCTGCCAAAAACTGTGGGCAACTCTGTGCACGAACTACACTCTGCTCATGCAGTTCACATTGTCCCCCACCTTTTTTAACCTCCTCATTACTGGAATGTGAAAGGTCAGATTCTCCTGTAACAGCTTGGTAGATCTCCGTTTTATCTTGCAAAAATTTGTTCTGGCTGACTTGCTCACTTAATTTCATATTTTCATATTCTAACTGTTTACATCTCTCATGCATTTTTCTGTAAGCAGACAAAAGTATCCAAACCCTCCTGTCAAGAATAAAAGGGACATCATTCTGTTCAATAAGCACCTTTTCTAAATGTGTAAAAACATTTAACATTTTTGTTTTATCCAATCACCCATCCCAAAACTTAGAAAGTCCTGATAAACGAGAAAATACATTAACCAAAACATCATAGGGCAGTTTAATTTCACATGCATTTTCAAACATGGTTTGTGGTGCTTCCTTTAATTCTCTGAACAAAAACATATTTACACTTTTAAATTGTGCACCCCGAACCTCTCCAACCCCTTTTTAGACTGACCGATCTACGCCAAAATGTTTTGCTTTCACTAATGACTGAGCTGACAAAAATCCCTGGAATGCACTTCTCAGTTCAAAGAAGACATTTATTATTATTTCACCACCAGGTTCCTAAAAAAGAGATTAGTAGGTCGAAAGCACAGGTTAAAAAATAGTCACAGCAATGAAAGGAAAATATACCCAAAATTATTCTCAACTGCAAAGAATAAAGTAAAAATTCATCACCGTAGGGCCTGCCAAGCTCTTCATCTTTCTCATGCCAGCAAGAAGATGACCCCGTTCAACCTCAAGAAAGAGATATCCACCCTGACGGGACAAATGTGTGTCAGGCATTCGACGTCTAATCTTAACCGAGGTCTTGGAAATTCCACTGCTACTGAACACGGCCACCTTCTTATATCTTAAAGAACCAAAATGGCTTTCTGGAGAAAACCTCTCCCATGAAAGAGAAATGTTTAAACATGCTGGCTACTGTAGGTCAGAGTTGGAAGAAAAACGTTGAGAACTGGCCAACATCTCAAGGCTCTCCGACGAAGGCCGAACTGTTCCTTGCACTGAAAAAAAACATGTACATTCTTATCATGTTGACTGACTTAACTGTTCGGTGAGAAAGAATATGAAAAACAAGCACAGTTTACCATGTGGAGAAACACAGCTCAACTGCAATGTCTAACGCTACGATAAAGTCAATAGGCAGCTAACCTGAATTCAAAATGTAACCTGCAATTTGGGAACACTGAATAACTAATCCAAATGCAAAGTGGTGCAACACAGTCAGTGGTCAACAACACATATTTAACTACAGTGTCTCAGTACAGGTCTCAACACCTAGAGTTTTTTCTAATAGGAGAACCTCCTACGCTTACTTCGGGCTGTGAGCTCGGAGACCAATTCCGCCAGAACATCATTAGTTAAGTACAGAAATAACTGCAGTTACTATAATATATATATATATATATGTATATATATATATATATCCTACACATATTGGCCACATCTGCTAGATTCCTCATGGCCCTGAGTCAGGCATCAGTATACCAAGTTATCTGCAAGAGCGTGAAAAATGGACAGATATAATGCCCCATGAGTGTCCACGGAACTCACTTGCATGCTTTTGGATTGTAATAGAAATAGACAGGTTTACCTTGGTATGGGGTGCACAGCATTAGCTACATTTTTTATTGCCTAGGGCAGATAGTCTGGAGCTCTCTACAAGGGTTGTTTCTATATTTGAGAAGCTGGGGGTTCTCAGTCTGCAGCATTGATAGAAAGTTAACAGGTTCCCCAAAAAAGATTGAGAGAAAAAGACCATTGTCCCTCATGTTGTAATATGAGAGAAAACCCATGAGATTTGCATGCCCATTTTACACATAAAGGGGGTCATTATGATTTCGGTGGACAGAAAAGCCCGTCTGCCAAGGTCCCGATGGGAAGGTTGCCCCCAGTGCTGCCGCCTCCCCGCCGGCCCCATTACAAGTTTCCTGCTGGGTCAGCAAACGGAAACAGAGTTTCCGCCAGCTAGCCCAGCAGGAAACAGCCTACAGAATTCTTGCCGGCTTGTAATAGAGCCAGCGGCAATGCTGTAGTGCGTAGGGTGCACCAGCACAGGGGCCACCCTGCACCCCGTCTCCGCCAGCCTTTACTTAGTGGGGTTACCACCGTATAACCACTGGTGGAGAAGGTGGGTCATAATCCCCAGGGCTTGCAGCACTGCCCTGGCGGATTAGGACCGTCAAACCGTCCTGTGGAGGAAAACTGGCAGTTCTGACGGTCCGACTGCTGCAGTAATGTGGTGGTCGGATCGCCACATTGGCGGTGGTCCGTCTGCCACTGCGACCCTGACGGTCATAGGACCGCCAGGGTCTTAATGAGGGCCAAAGTCTCTCTCTGCTGATATTAGAACACTATTTAAAATACACATATCTGAATATAAAAACTAAAAGCAGACTGCCAAAACTCCAAAGGAATATGACACATTTTTATACAGCAATACTCATACTATAAAAAGATAAACGACATTCATAAACCTATTGGGCCTACAGACCCTAAAAGAATGATGGGCTCCAGTGCAAAGAATACAAAACAATCTGATAGAGACTTCTAGTTGCAGATTCCTTACCTTAGAATTTCCCCTCAGGCGTCCTACTGAATCTAGAGATTTTTCTTCAAGCAGTACCCCTGTGCGCCATTAGGTGGCGTTGGTCGACTCCACAGGCGTCGTTGGCGTTGTGGTTGCCGTGATGATGTCGCAATCATATACAGACACCACCCCGGCATGCTGAGGTTAGTGCTTTTCTTTCCGCAGCAGCCTGCGCTCAGATCCAGAGAAGAGATACTGCAGTCGTTTTTTGACTAACTTGCAACACTTTTGTCGATTCATTTTTGACGAGTTTTGGATGCATTGAATGATGTCCCATAAGACCAGGTTCAAGCCCTGTGACTCCTGTCACCAAATGATGTCAGTTATGGATCCTCATCTCATGTGCCTCTGGTATCTGGAGCACGATCATGACTTAAAGTCGTGCTCCAAGTGTCAGGCCATGAATCCGAAGGCTTTGAGGGAATGGTCCCTAAAGCTAGTGGCGGCCCGGCACTTGACTCCATGTCGTTCCCGATCTCATTGAAGAGGAAGGTCAGGAGACTGGTCCTGGAGTCATCACCACTCTTCATCGTCCAAGTCATCTGGATACTCGGGTCACAAAAAGAAGAAGAAGAAGTCAAAGAAGGCCAAACGTTCTTCGACTTCACTCCATCGCTTGGGCCACGCGACGCGGGAAGATCGTTGATGCTCTAGGCCTCCGTCTTCGGAGCCTTCATCTGGGTCCGCTACACACCTCCCTGACTTTCCAGATGCTGGCGCCATCCCTCACAAACTCAAGGAATTTTATAAGGCCATGAGCCTCATATTTTGGCAGACTGACCCGCCCTCGGGCCTATGGGAGTCAGTGAGGGCCAGTACGGTTCCAAGTCGTCGGCTTTGGCCCCGACTCCGGAGGGCACCGCTTCCGGATCCGTCTCGACACCGGTCGTGCCAACACAAATTTCTCTGGCGTCGGGCCAGGCGTCGATGCTCCAGATGGCAGTTGGGCCCACCATCGACGTCAACCCTATACTAATTCCCGTCGACCCGGAGCCGACACCCATTCTGTTTTCCATGGGCACTCCTGGGCCCAGGGTTGATCCTGACCCCTATTGCTATGGGTACAGATATGGGGATAGTGTAGAGGGGTTGCTGGACCCTTTAAAATACCAGCTTGACCCTGAAAGAGACTGGGTTCAGGATTTGGGTAATGCCAGCTGGTAGGGCATGCTTTCTTCCCCTACAGTCGCTACGGAGGAGAGAGCATCCTACTCAGTGGTGGTGAGAAGGGCTGCTGAGGTTTTGGACCTCGAGCTTCCTTCTGTGGAAGTCAGGACTAACCTCCTGAGCGAAGTGCTTCAGCCTGGGGCCTCCAACTCGGAACCCCTCCTTCCCTTCAGTGAAGCACTTACAGACACCCTTCTTGGTACCTGGTCCAGACCCAGCACAGGAGCTCCTGTGCATAGGACGGTTGCCCACTGCCATCGGACGGCGCTGACTGACCCAAAATTCCTGACCCAACACCCGTTGCTTGAGAACCTTGTCATCCAGGCTTCATTATCCTCTGGCGCATTCCCTATCCCTCCCTCGGACAGGGAATCAAAAGGACTGGACAACTTGGGGAAGAAGATGTTTTCTTCCGCTAGTCTAGCGCTGCGGTCCGTGAACACCGGATGCCTTTTGGGCTGCTATTCCTATACTCTCTGGGATATGGGGTCTCAAGTGCTGCCTCGAGTTCCGGGGGAGGCCCAGACTGTTCTCTCCCAAGCCGTTACAGACGGGAGAGATGCAGCGAAGTTCATGATTCGTTGTGGACTGGATACGACTGACTCACTGGGCCGATCAGTTGCATCGACTGTGGCATTGAGACGCCATGCCTGGTTGAGGACGTCTGGCTTCTCTGGGGATGTCCAGAAATATTTGATAGACATGACCTTTGATGGCACCCATTGTTTCGGAGACTAGGCGGACTCGGTGCTCGAGCGCTTCAAGGATTCCCAGGCTACAGCTCAGTCCCTTGGCCTCGCAGCTGCTCCTCGCCCCCAATAGTCTGCCTTTTGCCCTTTCGTGGCTATGGAAGGGGCACCCAACCGTGTTCCTTTTCACCTGGCACCAACCCACCCATGCTGTACAGCCCCTGCGCAGGTGATTGACACCGGATCCCACAAGCTCCTGGATCAGGGAGTCAGCAGGCCGCCCAGTCCACCCCACCCCCTCCTCTGCCTCCAAACCTTCCTAGTCCGTCAGAACATTCAGGACCAGTTGGCAGCAGGATTTGCCATCACCTACCCCATTGGGAATCCATTACCACGGACAGGTGGGTCTTACACATCGTCTGAAGAGGCTACTCCCTCCCCTTCGAGACTTCTCCTCCAAACATGCCACCATCTTTTGAGCATCTATCAGAGGCTCATATGGTACTTCTCTGCAAGGAGATCAAGGCTCTCTTGGCCAAGGGAGCCATAGAGAGAGTCCCTGCGCCAGTAGTAAGTCGTGGTTGTTATTCCTGCCACTTTCTGGTGCCCAAAAAGGAGAAGGGCCTTTGCCTTATCCTAGATCTCCAGTCCCTCAATCTCTTCCTCAAGAAGAGAAGTTCAAAATGCTAACCCTAGCTCAGGTCCTTTCTGCCCTGGACCCTGGAGACTGGATGGATCATTCAACTTACAGGACACCTATTTTCACATTTCCGTCACGCCAGCCCACAGACGTTACTTGCGATTTGTGGTAGGTCACAAGCACTTTCAGTTCACTGTGCTCCTCTTTGGCCTTACCAGCGCCCCTTGGGTGTTCACGAAAGTGATGGTAGTGGTTGCATCTCATTGATTGGAGATGGCGTCCAAGTAGACAGAAGACACATCTGACATCTTTGGCGAAGAGCATACGCAGGACATAGTAGGACAGCGCACAGCTGTCTCCATTACAGATTCGGACTCAGATCCAGACTCTGATGTCGACTGTCAGTCCATACCACCGGCGAGGTACGTGAGAACACCAGTCCCATCACACCAAACAAAGACAGTTAAAAAGACTCCTGCATTGCTCATCATTCCTCTACTGCCTTCGGGCCATGGACGGAGCCAAAAAATACATGCGGATGACCGACCTTTTGTTTCTTCACCAAAACAAAAGACCAAATTGCATTCGGCATCAAGCAAACAGACTGCGACATCTGTTTCGGCATCGAGCCTAAAATCGGACATATCCACCTCAGAGCTGAAAAAGTAACACCACTTTCGGAGCCGACATTTTCGGTCTGAGTCAAGCATTCTGTTTCCAAACCTTCGGAATCAAAAACTGCCAGCAGTAAACATTCTGCAGCTACTGAGGAGTCATCTGCAATACAACATATATTAGAGATGATGGGCGCTAAGCAGCACAAACTTCATATACAGTACAAAAGGAAACAAGAAGGATCATTGCCTCTCTTCCTGTAGCAGCTAAAAGAAAGTTTACATTTCAGGAGACTTTGGATGCTGGATATCCAAATAAAAAAGTCTTGAAAGAGGAGGAAAAAAGGCTGCACAACAACCTCAGCCTTTACCACCACATTCTCCTCTCCTTCATTCTACCCCACCAACACCACCCTCACCTACACAGTTCTCTCCACAAACATCATCTGCATCACCTCATAGGGATGACTTAAGTGAGGTTCAAAAAGATGTAGATCTATATGATCCTGATCACATTCTCCCTAATGACCCAGATTTATACCCAGCAAGGCCATCTCTCCCTGAAGATACCACTGCTTACAATCATGTGATAGCTAGGGCAGCTGCGTCTCACAACGTACAATTGCATACAGATCCCATTGAAGAGGATTTTCTGTTTAATACCTTGACATCTACACACAAGGAGTACCAAAGTCTCCCTGTGCTTCCAGGCATGCTTACACATGCTACAGACATTTTTAAGGGAACCTGTCAAGTCAAGATTCATTAAGCCCAAGGTTGATTAAAAAGTACAAACCTGAACCCTCTGATCCAGTTTTTACTAGAGCAGAGTTACCACCTGACACTATAGTTGTAAGTGCGGCAAGAAAACATGCAAATAGTCAGTCTACAGGAGATGCTCCTTCTCCAGACAAAGAAAGTAAAAGATTAGATGCAGCAGGTAAGAGAATGGCTATTCAGGCTGCGAAATACTGTAGGATTGCAAATTCCAAGGCCCTCCTGGCAAGGTATGATAGAGCCACTGGGATGAGATGGAAGAGATGTTGCAAATAAATGCTCATTATCCATGGGCATATTTAATACAGTTTGCTGTATCTCTGGTTTAAAACCTGAAGAACTTAACCATGCATGTCTCCTGATTACTATGCTGATGTTGACCCCTCTTGCTGTTGTCTCAGCTGCATCAGTAGCACATCTGATTGGATTATTAGATATAGCATTTCCCTCTGCCGGAACATCATAAAAGAGGACAACAAATAGTAGCAGAGGGAAATGCTATATCTAATAAAAACAGTGACTCTCACAACAGATGCATCAAAGACAGGTTGGGGGGCTCACCCCAGCAACCTCACCATACAGGGGAAATGGGATCCCATTCCATAGACTCGTCAAATCAGTTATTTGGAACTGCTAGCAGTCTTTCTGGCACTCAAAGCATTCTTTAAACAAATCTCACGCAAGATAGTGTTAGTTTGTACAGACAATATGACAACATTGTATTATTTGCAAAAACAGGAGGGGACACACTCATTGCAATTGTCCCTTCTAGCTTAGACATTTTGGAAGTGGGTGAGCCACAATCACATTCAATTACTGGCAGAATATCTCCCAGGAATGGACAATCAGCAGACCTATTAAGCAGGACGCAGCAACAAGTCCAAAAATGAGAAATTCACCCACGAGTACTTCAATACTTTCAAGTATGGGGACCACCAGAAATAGATCTCTTCGCCACAGCAGAAAACTCAAAATGCCAAAACTTTGTGTCCAGATACCCATACCCTCAGTCCAAGGACAATGTTCTATGGATTTAATCGGTTCAGGGATATGTGCTTACGCTTTTCTGCCTCTCCCACTCATACCATTTCTAATAGCAAACTGAAACAAACATCACTCACCATGATACTTGTAGCCCCCACATGGGCCTGTCAGCCTTGGTACATAAGGCTGTTGGATCTATCAGTGGTTCCAAATCACAGACTTCCAAATAGACCAAATCTTTTGACTTAAAAGAGAGGTCAGATCAGACATCCAAACCCCAAAGCACTCAATCTTGCAATATGGCTCCTGAAGTCATAGAGTTTGGTTACTTACAACTTACTTCTGAATGTATGATGTTTTGTATGCTATAGTCAACCTCAAAATATTGATCCACTTAAACCTTCAGTACAAGGCATTGTCTGTTATTTGCTAAATTTTCCAAAAGCAAACTTAGCATACTCTTCTATTAGACTTCATTTAGTGGCCATAGCTGCTTACCTCCAAAATAGACAACATGTCTCTCTTTAGAATTCCTGAAATTAAGGCATTTATGGAAGGCCTTAAAAGAGTTGTTCTACCCAGAGTTCCTCCAGCTCTTTTATGGAACCTTAACATTGTACTTACCAGACTTATGGGTCCACCATTTGAACCCATGCACTCCTGTCATTTACAATTACTTTCATGGAAGGTTGCTTTTCTTGCAGCTATAACGTCTTTAAGAAGAGTTAGTGAAATACAAGCATTCACTTTATAGGAACCCTTCTTCCAAATACATAAAGACAAAATATTACTTCGGGCAGACCCAAAATTTCTACTTGAAGTAGTTTCACCATTTAATATTAATCAATCAGTGAAGTTGCCAGTCTTCTTCCCACAGCCAGAGCTCTCCATACACTTAGGGGGTCATTCTGACCCTGGCGGTAAAATCCGCCAGGGCCAACGACCGCGGGAGCACCGCCAACAGGCTGGCGGTGCTCCCTTGGGCATTCTGACCGCGGCGGTACAGCCGCGGTCAGAAATGGAAAACCGGCGGTGTACCGCCGGTTTTCCGCTGCCCTGGGGAATCCCAGCTGCGCCGCCTTGGGGATTCCGACCCCCATACCGCCATCCTGTTCCTGGCGGTTTTGGCCGCCAGGCACAGGATGGCGGTATGGGGTGTCGTGGGGCCCCTGGGGGCCCCTGCAGTGCCCATGCCAATGGCATGGGCACTGCAGGGGCCCCCGTAACAGAGCCCCACCAAGATTTTCAGTGTCTGCCATGCAGACACTGAAAATCGCGACGGGTGCAACTGCACCCGTCGCACCCCTTCCACTCCGCCGGCTCCATTCGGAGCCGGCATCCTCATGGAAGGGTGTTTCCCGCTGGGCTGGCGGGCGGCCTTCTGGCGGTCGCCCGCCAGCCCAGCGGAAAACCCAGAATACCCGCGGCGGTCTTTTGACCGCGCAGCGGTATTCTGGCGGTTCCAGCCAGGCCGGCGGCTTCCGCCGCCGGCCGGGGTCAGAATGACCCCCTAAATGTTAAAAGAGCTCTCATGTATTACATTGACAGGACAAATAGTTTTAAGAAATCAAAGCAACTATTAGCTCACAAGGGTAATCCAATTTCAAAGAATGGATAAGCTAGATGGATAGACAAGTGTATCCAAACTTGTTATCTTAAAGCTAAAAGACAACTACCAGTAACTCCTAGCGAACACTACACCAGGAAAAAAGGTGCCTCTATGGCCTTTATAGGAGAAATTCCATTAGCAGGTATTTGTAAAGCTGCAACTTGATCTTCACCGCTCACATTTACTAAACACTACTGTGCAGATGTTCTAGCTCGTCAACAAGCAAATGTTGGCCAAGCAGTCCTTCGGACATTATTTCAAGCTACTCCAACTCCTACAGGCTAGCCGCCGCTTATTTGGAAGGGGACTGCTTTACAGTCTATGCAAAGCATGTGTATCTACAGCTGCACATGCCATCAAACGGAAAATGCTACTTACCCAGTAGACATCTGTTTGTGGCATGTAGTGCTGTAGATTCAAATGCGCCCTCCCTCCTCCCTGGAAGCCTGTGGTCGTTGTAGTTCAACATATTGAAAATATGTATATACATTGCATGAACATCTCTTTTATTTACTATCTACTTATACATTTATACACTCTTTACTTCACCCGCCTGTGGGAAAACAGTCTAACAAAGGACTTGATGCCCATGCACAGTATCAAAGAGAGGAGTCACTCGAACTTGTGACTCGAAAATATTCTTCAAAGGAAAACAACTTGTAACACTCCAAGCCCAACAATAGATGGCAGACTTATGCAAAGCACGTGAATCTCCAGCACCCCATGCCACGAAAGATGTCTGCTGGGTAAGTAACATTTTCCTTGTGAATACTTATTCTAGGCTTCAGACTGGTCTGGAAAACATTTTCACCAACAGTAGCTTCCTCCAGCCACACCACCACCTCTGGCCGTAAAATTACAGGCATACATAAGATGTCAACTGATGCCTTGCCATCACTTTCTGTTTTACTTTGCTGCATCAGAGCAATCCAGAGCGCTCTCTCTCTCTCTGTCTCACTGACAGATTCCACAGTTATGTTACAGAGGTTAGGTCCAATTTCTCCTCAAAGGATTTCTAGCTTAAAGCCTTGCCAATAGAGCCATAGTAAGATGTCCCTTTTGGACCCCCTTGATCACTGCATGTGGAATCTGGGATTGAATGTGACACCATGGATCATGACTCATGTACCTCCATACATGAGGATGCCGGAGAGTGGGAAGCAAAGTTATTTTTGGCTAAGGACCGCAGGAGCATTGAAAGGGGCTTCTTTTCCCAGGGGTAAGTCACCTTTTGAGGAAAGTTCTCTTAAGAGATCTACCAAAAATAATCACAAAATTCACCATGGGAAAGAGAAATCCTCGTCTTCCACAAGGTAACAGTCCCATTTTTGGGACCATTCAGAGTCTGGACATCATTTCCCAATGCCATATGTGAGGTGATCCTTCCTTGATGTCAAGCGATCCCTCAGTGCCTAAGAAGTGGACAGAAGAGTTTCCCGGTCTTTCAACTGACCCTGAGGGGCTCTAGGTCACCTGGCTAGCAATTCTGGATCTGTTCAGGACGGCTCATTAACCCTGTGCTCTTTTCCCCATGGATTGGCTATTTTCCAATGGTTGATTATTCCGGCAGCTTTGAACTATAATTACAAGAAATTACTCAAAATGTACCTCAAACAAAATGTAACTTCGAGTCAATTTCTGACCTCTTGTGTTCCAAACAAGAAGACTCCATGCCCTGATAAGTCGAAACCAGAAGGAAGGTCTCATTCCTGCTCCCAAAGTTGTTACCACTGCAGATCGCCATTTCAGTCAGAGTCTTTGGTTAAGTCCAGGAAAAAGCATAAGAAGTTAAAGCAGGAATTGTCCCTTTCCCCCCACACTTGGATGCCAGACAGGGCTCAAGGACACCAACGTGCCTCCTAGTCTTGCTTCCGATCTCCAACAGAGCCGATTCGGAGTTTGGTCATGGCACACCCTGAATTCTCAGATCTGCCGGCAACATCTCAGCAAGTCGAGGCCTTCAGAGAGGCCATGCTGCCCACATATGGCACTTTACCTGCGCCCTCTAGTGTGCCTTTAGGCCCCAAGAATCCACAGGGACTTCCAATCGGATTTCTGCAAGCAGTTCCTCACTTGACACCATCTGTCTGAACTGGGAATGAGGTCCAGCACCGGTTCCGGTACCGACTCTGGGTTCAGATACCAGTCCCTGTGCCTGTTTCTTTTGCATTGCCACCGATACTGATGCCATCGATGCTGGAGGAGGATTACAGCCTATCGTGCTACCTGACGATCTGAATCCATCAAGACCTCAACTGAAATTGTGCCTGAATCTGACCGGCATGCAACCACTGAGCAATCCTTTTGTTTACAATATTTTACCCTTAACACTTAGGGGGTTATTACAACTTTGGAGGAGGTGTTAATCCGTCCCAAAAGTGACGGTAAAGTGACGGATATACCACCAGCCGTATTATGAGTCCATTATATCCTATGGAACTCGTAATACGGCTGGTGGTATATCTGTCACATTTGGAACGGATTAACACCTCCTCCAAAGTTGTAATAACCCCCTTAGTGTGAATCAAAGTTTATACAGTGTTTTCGGCACTGACTCGGATAATGATAACCAGTCTTCTGCCTCCCTCCCCCTCCGGCCTTGCCATGCGCTAAGCACCTCTTTCACTGTTGTCATATGAAGAGAAGCAGAAGCTTTAAATCCACAGCTCATGTGAAGACTAATGTACTGACTGAAGGACGTTAACCGGGTCGCGCTCATACAGAACCCCTGTTACCCTTTTATAATGCCCTTTTAGGTACTTGGTCAAAAGCATGTTTAGGTCCGTCTGTTAATAGACAGAGCACTCGTTCACCATCATTCCGCACCAGGGGACCCTACCATTCTTACTCAGCACCTGACACTTCAGAGCCTGGTGGTATAAGTGTCCACCAGCAGAGTCAGTCCCAATGCTTTTTCTACCACTCCGCCTCATCGTGAATCAAAAAGAGTAGAGACATTTGGGTAATTAATTTTCTACTCTACACGGTGGGCCCTGTGGTCAGTAAATGCCAGCTTCCTTCTAGGCTCCAACTATCATGCTATTTGGGATACCGTGGCTGAAGCTTTACTGGCTGTTCTTAATGACCTTTGGGCGTCCCTTACACAGGCTACTAAAGATTGTCGCAATGCAGCAAAGTTCGTCACATGTTCTGGTTTGGACGTGGCTGACCACATAGATTGAGCAATGAGTACTAGTTTGGCCTTTTAACACCACTCCTGGATGACTACGGGATTCACTGGAAATATCCAGGAATCCTTAATGGTCATGCCATTTGACATCTGTTAGACCTGTCAGCCTTAGAGTGGTTTTCCCTCAAACCTATTGCCTTCCTCAGCTATTTTTGCTGATCTCATTTTGCTGGCCTTAGGACTCGGCACACTTTACCATTGCTAACCAGTGTTAAAGTGCATGTACTCACTACTTAAAACATGGTAACATTGGCTTATACGTAATGGGAATACATAATTTACTTGTAAGTCTCTAGTAAAGCGACACTAGTGTGCCCAGGGCCAGTAAATTAAATGCTACTAGGAGGCCTGCAGCACTGATTGTGCCACCCACTTAAGTATCCCTTTAAACATGCTTCAGGCCTTCCATTGCAGCCTGTGTGTGCAGTTTAAAAACTGCCATATCGACCTGCCAAAATAAACCTTTTGCCAGGCCTGAACATTCCTTATCTGAAAGAGACTTCTAGTTTCTTACCTTAACATTTCCCCCAGGCATCAGAATGGTTTCAGAATCTTTTTTTCAAGCAGTACCTTTGCGCGTTGTCAGGTGGCATCGGTCGATTCCACATCCGTAGTTGGCACCGTGATGACGTTGCAGTCGTATATAGGTGCCACCCCAGTGTGCTGACGTCAGTTCTTTTCTTTCTGCGCCAGCCTGCGTGCAGATCCGGAGAAGAGCTACCCTCAGTCATTTTTTGACTGACTTTTCAACCTTTTTGCCGAATTTTTGATCGTCTTGGTGTGTCAAGATGTCTTCTAGCAAGACCAGATTCAAGCCATGTGACTCCTGTCACTGCATGATGTCGGTGACGGATCCGCGCCTCGTGTGCTTGTGGTGCCTGAAGTGCAACCACAATCAGAAGTCATGCTCCGAGTGTCGGGCCATGAACCTGAAGGTTTGAATGTGAGAAAAGCTCTCTTTTTGGCATGGTTATTCCTCACTTTTTGCCTAATGTATGATGTAGCCTATAAATTGTGGTGCCCAGGGCCCCTGCTAACCAGGTTCCCGGTCCAGAGCCCTTTCCCTAAAACTGTTGTGATGCATTGGCACAGTTGGATAGCCCTTTAGCTACCACTATAAGTCCCTAGTAAAAGTTACTTAGGTTCCCAGGCATGGGGTACTAAGGGTAGGCCCTTGAGTGCAGCAGCACTGATTGTGCTACCCTCTAGGGCCATGCATCCAGATGCACCCAGCACTGCCATTGCACGCTGGGTGTCCTGGTCAAGCCTAAAACACAAGCTTGACATGACATACTGCCTGTGTGCCCTGGCCACCATACACTGCATACACTATGGAGAAGACACCCCTCTGGCAGGCCTTCCAGCCCTAAGGCAGGGTATACCATATTATATGTGAGGGCGTAGCTGCATGAGCAATATGCCCCCACTGTGTCCGTACCAAACCTGGGACATAATGAGTGAACAGAGCAGCCATTTTAATACATGTGCTGGACACTGGTCAATACCAGTTTCCCAGCTACATGATGGCCACTCTGAACCCTTGGTTGTTTAGTATCAAACAATTCAGAATGATAAAACCAAACTGGTACCAGTATTATAATTATCCCTCAAAGTACCCAGGGATCACCTTGGAGGTGCCCCCGGCAAAAATTAACTACCCTGGCATGATTGCTGACTGGTCCCATCTAGCCTCCACCTCCAGACACCCAATCTACAAACCTTGGGGGAGAAATCTGGCTCTCTGGTTTGTAAAACAAAGCCCGTCCTGGGTGGAGGTGCCAACACCCCCTCCCTCAGGAATGTGCACTGCCCTGACGGGGAGCTTCAAAGAGCTAACCTCCTTTGAAACTCAACCCCTAGGCCTGCTGTTAGCAGCAGCTGGTAACCCCCCATACAAACCCCCACTTTTGGCTGGAGCAATAGCAGAAAACTCAAACAGAAGGAGGAGTGGCCCAATCTGGCATGCACCACTCCTAAGTTGTTGCCTGCGAGGTGGCCACTCCATTTAATTTTCCCCTCCATCTTGGATGGAAGAAAAATAGACAATCAGGGATGGAGAAGTGACCCTTCCCACAGGACATCATCACTTTAGTGGGTGTAGCCACCCGAAGGTAGGTGACCCATTGGTCACAACCAAGTTCCCCCTAAAACACCCCCTAAATAGAGTATTTAATGGGCATCCCTAGACCAGGAAATCAGATTTGATGGACAAAAGAAGACCAGAACCAAGATGATCCATGGCACATGAACTGTGGACCTGCTGTAATAAAGAAAAGGCTCCAAATCTTGCCTACTGCACCCAGGACCTGACAATCGCGCTGAGGAGCTGCTTGACAACTGGAAAAACTCTAATGAACCCCAGAAGGCCTCCAGGCTTCGAAATCACCATAGAACTCCCTTCACATTGAAGGTACCACTTAACAAAAACAGGAAACCAGCAAGCCGGTGGGGGGGTCACTTCACTGACAAACTGCTATTCCAGAACCGGACGCCACAGCTGGACCAAATGACACACCGACTACCATGAGGACAAACCCTACTAATGTGCCAAGGTTAGTGACACTGCACCCTCCAGTGTTCAACCATCCCAATAACCTGGGTATTGATCAGCTAACTTCGGACTTCGAGAAAACCAGCCCGCCCATAGCTGAAAAAGGACTAGGAAGAAGCCCCAGTCGAGGGACTTAAGGAACAACCCAGACCTCCTGCCAGAGGGCCTTCATTATCCTGCAAACGACCACTGAACCATTTTACCTTCTGCTCGAGAGGGCATGCTTGTGCACAGCTCCTGGCTCACTGATTCGCTCCGCACCTGGCTGCCCTGTGCCCTGCACCAAAGAACCTGCTGTGCCTTAAGGGTCCTCCACCCCTTGCAACCTCAACACTCCTAGGAGACCCCAAAGAACCATCTTTAAACTTACCTGTGCAGTGCTTTTCCAAGTGGTCCCCTGCATTGGTCCTGCAAAGCTCCAGAGACCACCTCCTGCTCTCGCCGGAACCGGAACCCGCCCAATCATCTCCAGCTGGCACAGTGTGCCCACAGAGGGCCTTGACCAACCTGCATTGGAAGAGCTTGGTAAACCAACTGTACAATTTTATTTGTATTTTTAATACATACTTTAATGTATTTGTAATCTTTTTTTTATGCATAATTATGCACAAAAGACTATTTTTATTAAATTGATGCTGTGAGTACAACAAATGCTTTGCACTTCTCCAAGATTGGCCTAACTGCTCAGCCAAGCTACGATAAAAATTAGAGCATTGGGTGATCTAGTTTTTATCGCTGTAAACCAATGTGTGGTTGTCTGGACCCCCTGCACAGTGTGCCGAGCTTTGCACACTACATAGAGGGCCAGCTTCTATATTTGGTGGATCAGCGGCGGGATAAAGACTTTGCATTTGCTGATACCACTTTGTCAATTTTGTAAGCAAATTGATAAGTCTTCAAATTGCCTATAGTTAATTGACTAAACATTTTTTGCAAATTTTTAAAATAATTGTTAGGGCCCTGGTTAGGTCTAGCAAAACATTTTAAAAGCCCATACTTTAGTTGGCCTATCCAAAAAGGGGATTCCAAATTCTTAAAAAGGTCCCAACTTCAGTAAAGTAAAAATGACAGATGCAGAGACCAATACCCATGAGCTCGACCTTGAACCTTATGACGCATATAGCTATGACCAATTAAGGAGACTCTGCAGGCTGTACCAAATTTGTACTGGAAGAAGCCCCAGTGAAGAGAAACGTGGGGTTCTGGCGGCCCAACACAGAAAAGATAATCCCCAGATGAAGAAGAAGAGGATGGATCTGTGATGGGTGAAGAAGATCCTGTGGATAATTGGGATGAGGGTGGTCCTCTTCTACCAGAAGCATTAGAGCTCACACAGAAACAGATCTGGACATTGCCAGGCTGACCAAGAGACTGGCCTAAGAGAGTCAGCTTCTGGAAATAGAGAAACCAAAAAAAAAGTTGGGTTTAGGACCCACCTTTAGTGGCAGCACAAAAGTATTCAGGGAGAAATCCTTCAACATCAAGCTCCCAAAAGGAGTTGACCCTCCCTTCAATGAAGGGGATGATGTAGTCAAATGTTTTTCTGCCTTTGAAAGAGCCTGTATTGGGTGGGGAATTGAGAGAAAACATTGGGGCGCACTGTTTACTGTTATTCTCAGGAAAGTGCAGGGATAGGCTCCTCATACCAATGATTGAGGCAGATTCTAAATTCTATGACCTCATGAAGGGTACCCTGGTTGAGGGCTTTGGATTTACAACTGAAGAGTACCAAATAAAATTCAGGGAGGCTAGAAAAACCCAGAGCCAAACTTGGGTAGACTTTGTGGACTATTCAGTAAAAATGCTGGGTGGTTGGTTAGCTGGAAACAAGGTACAAGATTATGATGGCCTGTATAACCTGTTCATGAAAGACCATCAGCTGGGTAATTGTTTCAATTACAGGCTACATCAACATCTGGTAGACCTAAGTCCACTCTCCGCTCAATCATTGGAGGGGAAGGCAGACCATTGGGTCACGACAAGGGTGACCAAAACTACCACTGGTAGGGGAGACCAAAAGAAACAGGCCAAAAAGCCACCCAAAGGGAAAAAGCAAAAATAATAAAGAGTCTTCTCAAGGCCCCCAAAACCTGTACAGGAGGGTGGGTCCAGAGACTCCTCAGTCTAGGGGTTGGTACAAAGGTAGACACCGTGATCGCAGCAAGGCTTGGTGCCATGACTGCAAAACTAAAGGGCACCAAACTGGAGAATCTAGCTGTAAAAACAAAAAGAATACCTCTAGTCAACCTGCAGTAAATGCAGTTGCCAATCTCCAGATTCCTTCATTGAAGGGAGGGTCAACTCCTTTTGGGAGCTTGATGTTGAAGGATTTCTCCCTGAATACTTTTGTGCTGCCACTAAAGGTGGGTCCTAAACCCAATCTCCAGATGGAATCAGAGGTGTGGCCTGACCATGGCATTGACCCCACAGAGGCAACATTAGTCACTGAGGGTGGGGTAAAATTATCCTGTGCTGTCTAGAAAATAGACAATCAGGGATAGAGAAATGACCCTTCCTACAGGAAGCGGTCACTTTAGTGGGAGTAGATACCCAAAGGTAGGTGACCCATTGGTCAGTACCAGGTTCCTCCTAAAAAACCCACTAAATAGAGTATTTAGTAGGCATCTCTAAACCAGGAAATCAGATTTTGATGGACAAAAGAAGACCAGCACCAAGAAGATGCATATGTCGCCCCTAAGGTAGCCCTGGACAGATCAGAGGGCAGGATTCAGTGTAATTAAAAAGTTAGACATGTACTTTTAACTTTTAAATGTCTTCGTAGTGAAAAACTCTTATATTTGTTTTTTACTACTGCAAGGCCTACCTCTCCCATAGACTAACATTGGAGTTACCATATTAATAAGCTGTAATTCCCAAATGGAAACAGGAAACCAGCTCATGTTTGGTGCCTTTGGAACTGTAATCAAAAGCCTAACTTATTGTTAAGTTACAATATTAATTGCTATTATGAAAATGCCCCTTTGAAAAAGTTGCCATTTAGAGCCTGTTACTGAGTCACATTGGGTGCAGCTGGCTGTTGAGTTTTGTCTTTTACTCCTAGACAGCCACTCATAATATGGAGCTTAGGTGTACCTGGATGGGCAGTCACTGGCAGGATGGGAAGGAGGAGCTGGGCACAGCTGTACTTACACAAATAGGCTGTGTTCTGCCTCCAAACAAAGGGCTGCATAACCCCTGTAGTTATTCTGGAGCCAGGCCAGGGGTGGCAGGATGCCTGGGACCTCAAAGTGAAACCTCTAAAATCTTCTCCCATACTTCAAAGGCACAACTGCGTATGAATACTGAACCTCGGACATCACCACTTCAGTACACTTGTGGACCTGTAGATACTTTGCCAGGAATAAGGACTGCTGAGCTACCGAAGGACTGACACTCTGTCAGTCTGCTGCTCTTCTGCACTCTTGCCTTGCTATGCTGTTGCCTTACTGTGCTGACATGCTGCCTGCTGCCCTTTTGCCTATGTGAGAATGACTGGACCTGCATCTCTGGAACACAGAACCCCAGAGTGACTCCAGGGGCTAGTTGGCTGGCCTCCTGACTTAAGCATTAAGGACAGAAGGCTCCAAAAACCTTCACTAGCAGCTGGACTCTGCCATCTGTGAGTCTACCTTTCCAAGTGGTGCCACCCCCGTCCTGGACCCTTGGAAGTGGGCTCAAGGTGCTCTGTCAGCCTCTGTGGATCCAGCAGAACCAATGCATCTCCTCTGCCGTGCAGTGCAACCTCGAGCAGAATCAATGCAGTGCTGCTACTGCGTGGATGAGAACGGCCACAAAGACCTGCATTGTAGCCCGTCGCCACACCATAACCACCACTGCACAATGCATCCTCAGTGCAGGCCCTTGCACCCCTCATCAACAACAGCCTCCACATCAGTTTTGCAGCTCCTCTGAACACATGCATCGCCGTGACTGCCCATCTTCTACTCCAGAGTTCACATTGCAAGCAGTGGTCTACAAGATCCTCGGAGATGGCCTAGGGCCTAGTACCACAGCCTCGCCACTTCGCAGAACCAACATTTTGGCTGTGTAACACATCTTAGACTCGAATCCTCACAACACTCCGTAAACCAGGATTTAAAGTACTCTGTCCAGAACTTGTGACTTTGTCCCTGTTTGGCCGACCATAAAGCCACAGTTGGCGTCTTTTAAAAAAAAAGAAAAATTGTTTTTTAATATCTCTGGTTCTACTAATTGGATTTTTGTCACTGAGGTCTTATTTTATTTGTTAAAACTGGTATGGGATGCTTTTGTGTTGTGTTTTCACTGTGTCACTATTTGAAATGTTGCACAATTGCTTTACATATTGCATCTGAGTTAAGCCTGACCCGCTCTGTTACCAAAGGGCAGAACACAGGTTGATTTAGGGTTTGCTTGTGAATTCACCCAAAGAAGAATTGTGGTTGCTGCTTGAGAATGGTTTCACCACCCCCTTCAACCAGTAACCCAATTTCTTACAGCTCTTGCATTTTTGGTGAGAATACATACTCTGCGTTTGAGCAGTTCAAGGACAGCAGAGCTGCAGCAAATTTCTTGAGCCTTTCTGTTCCCACAATACAATTCCAGCAGTAAAATTGCCCTCTTTGTGGCTACAGTCAAAGTTTTCCATTTCACCAACTCCAGACCTCCACCAGCACAGGAATCATTTCAGCCCCTTTGTGGCCAAGGGCATGTTTCTGAGGACATCAGAGACAATGTGGAACTCAGTCCCCCAACCCTGTAGCAACTGCAGCCACAAACCGCTTTAGTGTGTCTTTGCCGACAGACAGCCACCCTATCAAAGCCAGAATATAATATTTCTTCCCAAGGTGGTAGGCCATCGATTCAGACAAGTGGATCTTCCAAATTGTTCATTTGGGCTAAACCCTCCCATTTCTCTAAACCACATCTTCCACCACCATCAGTGCAGCTGATAGAGGACCACCTGTCTGTTTCGTAGCAGGAAATGCAGGCCCTTTTGGCTGAAGGGCATAGAGAAGGTTCTGGCCTCTGAAGTAGGAACTGGGTATTTGTCCTATTTTATATCTTCATCATCTCAAAACCTTCTTGAGGAAGGAAAAATTCAAGATACTCATGCTAGGCCAGGTCCTGTCTACCCTAGACCTTGAAAACTGGATGGTAGCATTGGACCTCCATGACACTTATTTTCACATTCCAGTTCTGCAAACCCATAGGCGCTTCCTGCAGTTCACAGTGGGCCAGTAGCATTTTCAGTCTGCAGTGCTCCCTTTGGACTTCACTAGTGCCCCTCTGGTGTTCACAAAAGTGTTAGCTGTGGATGCAGCATATCTGAGCAGTCAGGCTTACATAAAGGAACAAGTGTGAAGGATTTAAACATCACCAAAACAGAGAAAGAAACTTGACACTCAAGAAATCAATTTATAAAAATTGAGTATATTTTTATGAATTTATGGACACCAGAACAAAAAAGATCTGCTGGGACGGTTCAGGAGATATAGATTTTACCAGAAACAAATAAAGATTTTTCACTTAACCATGAACAAGCATTGGCAAATTCAACAAATTTGGCACTTTGTCAAAGCGGATTGCTGTAACTTAGTTACTTAGGGGCAACCAAATCTAGCAGGGATCCAGTCAAGGGGACCAGCAAGATCCAACAGTACAGTTACGGCTTTAAGAAAAACAGCCCAGTTCCAGCATCAGTGGCCCCTTACCACTGACTTCTACAGAATGATCATGATGCAAGAAACACAAGATGCTGAATATGCTTTCCAGTCAATGGGTATCCTTCCTGGAGTTACTCCTGGTCCACGGTCCTGGTGAGGCAATTCTGGTCATAGGGGCTAATGTTGCACCAAATTCTCTCTGGGTCAGAAGAAGGCCAGTAGCAACTGGAATACTAGTCACCCTGTACAGTGGTTTACTCCTCATGGCAGTATGAGTCCTTCCGTGTGACAAAGCTGCACTTCAATGAGTCTCAAGAGCCCAGCAGACAGCAAGTGCAACTTTTGAGCATCTAATCCTGGTCTCCTGGGCTGTACAGCGGTGATCGAACGATCTGGGCTACCAACTCGCCCGAGCAGGCTTCTTCAGTTTTTGTGGCCCTCAGCTGCAAACACAAAGTCAGCCAATTATCTCTTGAAGTCTCTGTTTAGGCTTGGCTTGGGGGGACAATTTCTCTACAAGCAGGACACAGCAGGCACAGTCCTTTCCTCTGCTGTCCCAAGGAGCAGAAGGTGCAGTCATTCTGCGGTGCATCCTCTTCTTTGAATGTTTTAGGTTTAGCAGGGCCGACCTTCTTCAGTCCTCTTCTTCCAGTCAAGCAAGATCTGAGTTCTGGGTGCCAGGGGTGCCCTTTTTATGCCCAGGAAGTGGCCTCAGGGGAGGTCAAGGTCACCAGCTTTTGGGGCTACTACGTTCCCTCCTGATGACAATTTCTGTTAAGTGTGGTCTCCCACTTTTCCAGAATGCTCCAGTCTTCTAACTTTCAAGATGGCAGAACCCCTCTCTCATCCTCAAGTACTCAGTAGCCCACCCCGAAGGTGTTGCTACCTGTGGCTACACAACCATGGGTAAACTGGTTTAGCCAGTTTTTCCCCTTTCTGTCCCTGATGACAATCTGTCTATCCATACAAAAGAACAGCTGTTCTTGAGTGTGCTTACCATTTGCCCTTCAAAGGCAGCTTCCCTTTTTAAGCTTGCCCTTTTGGCTACCACCCTGTGTCCCTTCCTTCCAGGAGGAGGTAACACCTCCAACTGCGGGCCTCTATTGTTACCTGTGCTGGGAGCTGTTTACACGTCCTCATGATCAGCATCAGTAAATGGCCACTGGAAAACCTGGGCAACAGAGTAACTGCTTTCTGAAAATTGCATGTTTCAGCAAGTTACGAGTTGTTTGATAACTTGAAGTGCCAACTTTGGCAGTCCCATTCAGAAATTAGCACAACTGAGATGTCAGTCTGTAACTCTGTACTTGCCAATGGGGATTTTGCTGCTAGAACATGTTAAACACATGTGCTATTTTTAATATGTTGCACCTTCCGTTGGGACTCAATAGGCTTTCTGTAGTGTTGAATTAGATACTGCATAAATGGAGTTTGGGCTTTACTATGTCTTAAAATATCAAAGTCGAGGTAGAAGATTTAAACTGCCCTTCTAAACTGCAGTGTTGTGCTGTAAGCCATGTTTTACCTTGTCCCCATCAGGGTGGCACAACAAGTGTTGCAGTCTCTGAGGGGAATTGCAGGCCACGGGTACTCCTGGTACCATATACTAGAGACTTAGAAGTAAGTTAGCCTTTGCCTATTGAATATAGGCCAATCAAACATACACGTTTAAGGGTCAGGGCACTGGTGCTGAGGTCTGGTTATCAGACATCCCTGCACTCTCAGATTAAAAAAACCAGCAGCATCAATCCAAAACTATGGGAGTGACCATACAAAAAAATCATTTTCTTTTACCGGATCAGGCTTTATTATTTAATTCACCTGTTGAGAATACATTTTGGAAACCTTTGCAACACTTATCTGATATAGACGTCTAGCTACAGATTCTTTACCTTAGAATTTCCTGGCGTCAACTTGGAATCCAAAATATTTTGCTGAGCAGTACCCTGTGTGTGCCGTCAGGTGGTGTCATTCGGATCTGCTTGGCGTCATCAGCATCGTTGGAGCCATCTGTGATGTCACGGTTGCTCATAAAGGCACCACATCGGCACACGTACGTCAGTTCTTTTCCTTCCGTGCTGGATAAGCGCAGGTCAGATTTGAGCTACCTTCTGCCTTTTTTAGCAGACCTTTTTGTCAAATATTTTGGAAGTCTGTATGAGGATGACATAGAGAAAGACGGGGTTCAAGCTGTGTGGTGCATGCCATCACGCCATGTCGGTGATGGACCCCATCAGGTATGTCTCTGGTGCCTCGACAGAGATCACGATTCGAAGTCGTGTTCCGACTGCTGGGCCATGGCCCTGAAAGCTTTGAAAAAGTGGTCTCTGCAGCTCATGGCGGTCCGGCACTCGACTTCAGTTGGCGCGACTCCTAGGCGGTCATGGTCCTGATCGAGGAGGAGATCGCGGGTCGGCTCCAGTAGCCCCAAGTCCTCTTCTTCATACTCAAGGGCCTCCGGGAACTCAAAAAGAGACACAAAAAGAAGAAATCCAAGCGGACTTCGACTTCACCACTCACGTAGACCGACGAGACGACTCAGGAACGTCAACATTCAAGGCACAGTTCCGTGGAACCGATGCCAGGGCCGACTTAGAGCCTCCCGCCCTTTCCAGGTGCCGGTGCGACCCCAGCCCAGCACAGAGTTTTACCACGCTGTGCATCTCATATTTGAGTGGACGGCCCCCGCTGGCATGCCTTCAGGCCCCGTGGGTTCAGCAGGGGCCCCATCAAATTCAACACCGGTGGCTTTGGCCTCGTGCCCTTGGGAACTCCTAGATCCGATACCGGACCCAGAATGACGCTGAATGCACACAGTAGGCCTCCTCAGTGTTGTTCCTGATGTCAATGACCCGCTCCGCCAGTGACCACCGGTGGTGCGTGCCCCATCCTCATTCCTGATTATCCGGAGCCGTAACAGCAACACATTACACCGATTCCAACTTCAACAGCGCTGATTGGGCCCAGAACACTGCCTGAGGCTTATTGTGATCAGCCAGACACAAGTGCGGAATGGGAGGGGTCTCAGGACCTTTTAGAATATGGGTTGGAGCATAAGAACTAGTATGAGGAACTAAGGGAGGCCAGTGGACTAGATACTTCTCCAGATACTGGCATGCTCTCAACTCCTACTCTGGCTATGGCGGAGGGAACTTCATATGCTATGGTGGTGCGTAGGGCAGCTGAGTTCTTGGACCTGGATTTGCCTATGGTGCCAGTCAAGACTAACCTCCTGACTGAATTGCTTCAGGCAGGGGTTTCCACATCGGAACCAATGTTACCCTAAAACGAAGCCCTCACTGATGTCCTTGCTGGGGACGTGGTCCAAACTCAGCACAGGAGCTCCTGTAAATAGGACAATTGACCACCGCCATTGACCAGCTCCTAATGATTCTAGTTTGCTTACCCAACACCCCACCCCGGAGTGCTTGGGGGTCCAGGCCTCCACTTCCCATGGTGCCTTCCCTTCTGCTCCACCAGATAGGGAATCCAAGAGGCTGGATCAGCTTGGTAAGAAAATGTTGTCTTCCTCCAGCCTGGCATTAAGGTCTGTAAACACCTCATGCCTATTGGCTGTTATTCCCATACTTTACGGGATACGGTGACACGGGTGTTGCCCCAGATCTCGGAGGGCTTGCCGGACACTCTCTTACAAGCTGTTAAAGATGGGAGAGATGCAGCAAAGTTTACAATATGGTGTGGTTTGGACATGGCTGACTCGCTGGGTAGGGCGATTTCATCGACTGTGGCCCTTCGTCACCACCCCTGGCTCCGTGTGTCTGGCTTTTCGGGGGATGTTCAGGCAAACCTTATGGACATGCCCTTTGATGGCTCGCACCTATTTGGAGATAAGGCAGACTCAGCGCTTGATCGGTTCAAGAATTTTCAGGCTACGGCTAGATTCTTGGGCCTCCTCGCCAGGAGTCTGCCTTTCGCCCCTTTCAAAGCTTCGGAAGGGGTGTGGGACCACCCCACCCACAAATCAGCCACCGTCCTCCATCAACTCAACATCTAGTGCGAGGACAAGCTTGTGGTACCTTTAGACCCAGAGGGCGCTAGCACAAGGTGTTCCAGTCCTGGATATTTGTCAGGCAGCAACATGAGCATCCTTGCACACATTTGCAAAACATTACTGCCTAGACAATCAGGTCCTACAGGACTTTCTAGTTTGAGAAGATTTATCTGCAGCCCACCACCTGGAGGTTATGGCTTGGGTATCTATTCTAAGGTAAAGAATCTGCAGCTAGAAGTCTCTGTCAGATGAACAAGTTACTGACCTTCGGTAGCGCATTATCTGGTAGAGACTATCTAGCTGCAGATTCCTCACACCCACCCATGCCTCTCTGCTCTGCGGATATGTCTAATAAGGTTAGGGTTTATCCAAGGGCCCTAGTTTTTGCACAGACATACTGTTGCTTCTATCCATCACTCTGCGCTTCTGCCGTGGAAGTTTGTGGGAAAAAGAACTGATGTACAAGCGCCGGGGCGGTGCCTTTATAGGTGACGTGATGTCACATATGGCTAGAATGACGGCGCTGACGCCACGCGGATCCGAAGACGCCATCTGACGGCATGCGCAGGGAGCTACTCGGCAAAACAAATTCCAGATTCCACGCTAACACCATGAAATTCCAAGGTAAGGGATCTGCAACTGGATAGAGTCTCTACCAGATAATGCGTTACCGAAGGTAAGTAACTTGTTTGTCTCTACCAAAACCCTTTGTGGTGCCCCATGGTACTTAAGGTTAGCCCTCACTTTTTCGATGTGCATCCCTTTTGATCCACTGCATAGCCATCCATCAAGGATTCTGATGCTGAAGACAATCTTTCTCATCACCATTACATTGGCTAAAAGTATGAGCAAGCTTCAGACTCTTTCTGTTCACGCTCTTTATACCACTTTCTTCCCAGATAAGTTGTTGTTGAGGGCCCAACTTTCCTTTCTTATGAAAGAAGTCACTCCTTTTCACTTTGGGCAGACTATCATCCTTGTAGCATTCTTTACTCTACCTCATCCTTCTAAAGTGGAAGAGAGGCTCTATTGTTTGAATGTGAAAGACCGCTATGCCGTTATATTGGTCGTACCAAAGAACATCTAGTGGATGCTCAGCTTTTTGTAGGGCTTTTCGGAACAAAGAAGGGCGAGGCAGTGCAAAAACAGATCCTCTTGATGGACTGTTATTGACAAAGAAGCAACCTCTAGAAGGCTTGCGGGCTCAATCCACCAGGGCCAAAGCTGCTACTGTTGCTTTAGCATGCAAAGTGGCTGTCCCAGGCATTTATCAATTGGCTATGTGGGTGTCGGTATACACATTCACAAAGCACATCTAGCTCGACAATAAGGTCAGTCGAGAAGGACATTTTGCCTGCCCATTCCTGCAGGACTTTTTGATCTCAGCCAGTTCACAAAGGTAAGAATCTTGTTTGTCACAGCTCAGGAACAGAAAGTGCCCTTTGTTTTCCTGAATGGTTACCTGAAGGTTACCTTTTGGCTCAACTAGTCTCAAATCCCACTGTATGCTTTTCCACTTATCCAGCTTTTGTCAAAAGTCAACAAAAGTATATAAAATAGTGATGGCTGGAATGTCTGAATTAATCTCAGTCACTGGTAAATACTCAGTCCTACGTTTTTTTGCACACCATGCGACCTCAGTTTGGGCCGAGCCATATGCAAATTAGTCTTGACCCTGCTCCAATCTGAACATCAGCCAGGTATAGCTTGGTTCCAGTGAGACAGTCTGCACAGGGCCCCCATCTTGACACACACATTCCACTTAAGGTGACACACTAAAGTATGCAAAAGGTGGTGGATAGAATACTTGAATTAATATCAGCCACTGTTAATTACTTGGGCAATATTCCAGTCAATCGTTATTTTGCACACTGTGCCCCCTCAGTTTGGATCCTGTCAAATGCAAAAAGGCCTTGACCCTGCTCTATTGGGAACAGTCCAGTCGAACTGCCAAGCCAGGTCCTCCCTATCCTGCAGAAGGTGCAGGAAGATCAATTACTACTGATTCTTATATCATCCTACTGGGCAAGGAACATCTGGTCTACCAATCTTCTAGCACACCATGTTTAGCGCCCCATACCTCTCCTGTACAGAGTGTGCCTGCTCTTGCAGGAGGATGGTCAGCTGCTCCAACTTAATTCACAGAACCTCTGGCTGCATGTGTAGCAACTGAGAGATACTAGGGCCCGTATTTATACTTTTTTAGCGCTGCATTTGCGCCTCTTTTTTACGCAAAAGCAGCGCAAACTTACAAAATACAATTGGCTTTTGTAAGTTTGCGCCGCTTTAGCGTCAAAAACTGACACAAATGCGGCTCAAAAAAAGTATAAATATGGGCCTAGAGGTCTTTCGGAGGAGTTTGAAGACCTACTGAATTGATCTAAAAAGACAGTATGACTATGTTTGCTCAGTGATTTGAGTCTGGTGGCATCAACTCTTTTAAATCGCACCTTTTCTGATGTCTTACATTTTGTTTCATCCCTCGCTCAGCAGAGCCTGGCAATGTTTACAGTCAAGTGTAATCTAGTGTCACGTGTCTTCCTAATCATCCTTTCCTGGTTAGATTGCCACTAGTGGTTCGTTTTGTGAAAGGTTTTGTAAGAGATTGGAGTATTAGTTGAGAGGTGTGAGAACGCACCCCAAATAATAATCACAATCTTTGTTAGGCTGAATCACAAAAGTTACTAAATAAACCTGTGTTTAACTCTCTGGTAGCTTGGCACAAAGCAGTCAGGCTTAATTTAAAGGCAATGTGTAAGGTATTTATCTCGTACTCAAACAATAATCAATTAAAAACACAACGCAAGAAAAATCTCCAACCAATTTAGAAAAATAAAGTATATTGTAATAATAAAATGACACCAAGATGACAAAAATCTAATCAGTAGAACCAGAGTTAAGAAGATTTGCAGTTATCTGGTTGCACTTGACTGGGACAAGGGCGCATGGTTTAAGGCCACCTGTGGTGATGCAATGGTAGGATACAGGGACCAGTTAGGCAGCAGGCTTTGGCTGGAGCGGGGCTCTGCGTTGTTGAACAGCAGCTGAACAGTGTCTTGGTGAAGATGTGGACTTTTTTCTGGAAAGCTCTGATGAGGTGAAATTAGAATTTCGCGCCCAGAGAAAGTCCCTCAGTGGCCGGATATTTTTCACGCCTTCCTCCAGTGAAGATTTTTACCTTTGAATTTAGTCACTTTTTTAGAGCTTGGAGTCTCCCAGGGCGATAAGGATGAAGGCTGTAGCAACAGAGAGCTCCATGAGGCCCGATATCTTTTCCACGAAGTTCGTTGGATTGGATTTCCTACTGTGGAGAAGAACCTATTGCAACCTCAAACTTTGACCCAGCAGAGATGCACCATCATCGTACCGGCTTGGCAGGTTGGTCCCTGTTTCCGATTGATTCTGTGAGCAAAAAGAGTCTAAGGTTCGAGGAAACCTTAGGAAGAGTACAGTCTGACACCAGTTACTGGTTCAGGACGCTGTGGGCAGCATTTCAAGATCAAGACTAACTCCAGCAGAGGCCAGCAGCATGGTAATAAAAGGCAGGTTCAGTTGGAACTGGTTAGCTGGAAAAGTTATAGGAAAGGTCTCTGGAAGCTTGTTGTGTCCCTGTAGCTCAAACAGGAAGTCAGCCATCTGACCCTTGGAATTACTTCTGGGGTCCTGTGTTCCAGGCAAGTCCAGTCTTCCTTCAGGTTCTTGAGACGGCAGAGCAGTCGTGCTTCTGATGATTCTTCACAGCTCCAGGAGTGTTTTAAGGAGGCTACTGGGGTTGCCACGTTTGTGCCCAGTGCCAGCCTGTGGGTAGGTCAACTCCTGGTCACTCCCTAACCAATGAGTTAAACGTTTCCAGGGGTGACCATACCCACTTTTGCAACACTCCCTGTGTGTTTTACTGGAAACTACCCCTCTCTACCTAAATACAACACAGCAGAAACCTCTTTCCATCATCAGAGCACAGTGTGCTAACCCTATGGTGTGGCTATGGAAATAGGCAAACCCTCCCTTGCGGTCACTCAAACAATTTCTGGAGCAGCTCCCTCCTCCCACTAAGTTTGGATCCAAGCTCACTAGGAAGACAAAGGGCGGCAGGTGTAGGTATGAGTTACATCTGTCAGTGACAGACTAGGCACATTTTGAAGCTCAGGAGTGGGCTGGGTAGAGCAATCCGGGCTCTTCTGCTAAAGAAGGAAACACCTTGCCACACCCAAACCTTTTGTCCATGACTCCATGTGAGTAATCAACAGCCCTTTTCAGAGGAGCCATCCAATCAGCTCACACTGGACACTGGCAGTTATTTGACTTGGGCAGGAAAAAGACAACTTTTCAAAAGTGATATACTCAAATTATTAAATTAAAACCCATAAAACTTTAACATTAGTTTGGAGTTTAAATTACTATAAAAAGGAGGCTTTGAATAGTGCGCAGAGTCCCATGGCCAACAGAAACGGATTCAGCAAAAGAAGGCAAAAATCTGGGGTGATGCTGCAGAAAGAGCAAATTTACAACAGTGCCCCATTAATCTATTTAGTCTGGAACTTGAGAGGCTAGTAGTGGCAGCATGAGGGAAAAGTTTTTTTTTAATGTCCTTCTCTGTGCCAGTCACCCTGCTAAAAGGGCAGTGTATTGTTTGACCCAATTCAGTTTGTGTTTTGGACATCCTGTGATTCGTGGTATTCCTGGCAGGAACATTTTTTAAGTCATAGTTTGTGTTACGAGAAGATTTAATGATCCAGCAAAGCAGTTTCTGGAAACTGAATTTATTAGGTATTGAAGAACAAGCCTAAGTGTATCTTTCTGATGGAGAACTGCTGAGCTAAAGCTGCTTTGCTGGGGGATCATTTATCATAACAATAGTGACAAGCATGAAATGAAATAATCCAATTAAGAAGTTCCTGGAATCAGGATTTCTTAAGTATTGAAGAACAGAGCCTGAGTGTGTACCTTCCACGAAGCACTGCTGAACAACAGACAGTAGTGCTCGAAGGAAGGTCCACATTGAGACAAACCAGCACAGTGGAACACACAGGGCTCACTGAGTATAATACATTGGATTATTGGTTGATGTGGGTGGAAACTCCCTTTGCTAAACTCTCTTGTAGCTTGGCACAGAAGCAGTCAGGCTTAACTTATTGACAATATGTAAAGTATTTATGCAGCACACAAACAGTAACAAAGTGAACTCGGAAGAAAAATCTCAAATCACTTTAGTAAATAGATTAGATTTTAACAAATAATTTGATACTTAAATGATAAAAATCCACTCATTAGACCAAGAGGTATTACATTTTAAAGTTTTAGGTAGGTCTAGAGCCAAACAGGACAAAGCGTCACTCACAGTCATCTGGTCGTACTGGACCAGGCGAAAGTCACAAGTTCAGGCTGACTGCGATGGATTGAGGGGACATGTTAGTCCCCCTGAAAAAGTTACCTTCTCAGAGTCCGGCATGAAAAGTTCAGATCTTCAGGATTTCTTCTTTTCTTGTACAGGGGTATACTCTGATGTCAGTCAATGATCCATCGCATACAAAGGCACTTCTTGGGGATAAGGAACTCAGTCTAGCAGAGGCCAGCAGGGGTCAGGCAGGTCCGGTAAGCTGGTCAGTTACAGAGAGGCCTCTGGAGCTTATTGTGTCCTTTTAGCTCAGAATAGGAGGTCAGCCAAATGACCCTTAGAGTCATTCATATAGCTTGGGATGAAGGGAGCCATTCCAGTCTTCCTTCGCAGAAAGCAGGACTGGTCTCAAGCAGCAGGGCAGTCCTCTGGGGAACAAGGCAGCCCTCAAGCAACAGGGCAGTCCTCTGAGGAAATAAGCACAGCCTGAAGCAGCAGTGCAGGTCTCAGGCTGCAGGGCCTGTCCTCTGGGGAACAACGCAGGCCTCAAGCAGAACAGCAGTCCTCTGGGGAACAAGGCAGTTCTTCTGTAATGTCTGCAGGTTCAGGTGCATACTGAAGAGTGGCTCAGATGGTCCAATATTTATATCTTGTGCCATGCTTTGAAGGGGGGGATTTTCTAGGCTACCTCACATCTAGTTCTGGAAGGTTCTTCCCTTGCTCTGCCTAGGGCTAGAGATGTCTAGGATCACAAAGGACTACTGTTAGGTTTCTTTGTGTGTGCTGGAGGCAAGCCCTTTGAAATGTAAGTGGGGCAGGGAAAAGCTTTGCCTTCACCCATACTGGCAGGATGGCCAACCCTGCACACAACTAGTCCCCTATTGTTTCACTCCCAGGACATGCAAAACTTAGAACCTATGTACTAACATTTTGATACAATGCACCCTGCCCTATGGGCCTTTAGGACCTATGGTGGGTGTGACTTATATGTTTTAAATAGGGAGGTTCAGGCCTGGCAAGCAGTTTATTTAGCCAAGTCAAAATGGCAGTCTAAAACTGCACCATATGCTACAGTGGCAGCCCTGAGCAATGTTTTAAAGGGCTACTTTAGTGGGTGGCACAATGAGTGCTGCAGACCCACTAGTAACATTTAATTTACAGGCCCTGGGTACATGTAGTACCATATACTAGAGACGTATAAATAAATTAAATGTGCCAATAAGGTGTGGTACAATTTTACCATGTTTGAGGGAGAGAGCACAAGCACTAGCACTAGCACTTGTTAGCAATGGTAAAGAGTCCTAGTCCCAATAAACACAAATTCAGTAAACAGGAGGGGTGAGGGCAAAAAGTTGGGGATGAACCTGCAGAGATGGCCAAGTACAATAAGGAAGCTCTCACACTCTTGCCATATTTATTAAATACCACTTATTTAACAAATGTTCTACATACAACAGTCAGCCAAAGGATACATTGCAGTCATTGTGGCATGTATCTTTTCCCCGACCAGAGGTCACATTCCAACTCGCTTATGATTGCAAGCTTTCTTAAAGACTTGCAGAACAAATATCAACCACCAACTTTCAGTGTATTCCAGTAGAACTTGAGCTAATTACTCATTTTCCTTATGCGGTCCACATTCACACCTTTGCATGGCTGCCCTTTGGAATTTTTTACACAGAAGAGGGTTTTTGTTAGTGGCTGTCATGTCATTTGTCCTTTGTTTCACAGTCTTTATGACAGATAATTATGTGGGGGAACTACTACTTGCCTAAGGTAGTGGCTGGTTTCACATCTTGCAGGTTATCTCCTTACCATCCCTCTTCTTATATTCTCACCCTTTTAAAGAGGGAGTGAGACTTCAACAACTGCATCCCAGATGGGCTCTATATATTCATAGCTCTTCTTATCAACAACAAATATATCACTGCATTCAGATGGTCGCTCTGAATGCATGCATTATTGGAGAAAGAACAATTTCCGGCTGCTAGAGATTGCTTCGCCCCCCCCTTTCTTCCTTCTTGAAAACGTTTTCCACATGTATCTCCACAGATTACACGTGTCATTCCAAAATGCCAGACAGATTCAACTGGTCAGCCCTAATAACCCAATAAGATTGCACATCATTTCATAAAAATGTGGAGTTTTTAGGCTTTAGGAGCATTGTTGCATAGATATGAATTCATGTTTGATTTACAATTACAGAAAAACTACTAAACTGATATACATCTAATGTATAACTCTCCAAACGAAAGTGGTTCTGTCTTCATTCCAAATTTGGCGAATTTTCCCATTATATTTTTTTTCTGTTGCTCTTGGCAAAATGCATGTGGGTGTTAAAATGGGGAAAAAGTGAGCCTCCCCTTGTAACTTTCGACAAACTACGCTGAACTTTCAAGAATGGAACAACACTCATAGTGAGTTGGAGATCTAACCTCTGAAGGCCTTGTTTCTGGGTTGAGAAATGTGTTTGTCTCCCTGCCTTAACTCACCTCTGTAGTTACAATTCTTGATTAAAAATGGACTCCTTTCCTCAAATAGAATCTCACCTTTCAGTTATGAGTTTGTCTTTCACTTTCCATATGAGGAAAATTAAAAAATGCTAAACTTTCTATAAGAAATTGCTTGGCACAGAGCAGTCAGTCTTAACTTAGAGTCAATGTGTAAAGTAATTGTGCAAATCTTTCAACAGTAATAAAGTGAAAAAACACACACAAAAAGGATCCCACACCAGGTTAGAAAAGTAGTGTTAATTTTAAAAAATAAAACAAGACCAATACAACAAAAGTCCAATAGGTAGAACCAGGAATATGCAGTTTCAAAGGTTCCAGTGAAAATAGTGCCAAAAAACACCAGGTGCAGTTATCTGGCTGCGCCGGACAGGGTCAAAGTCACAAGTTCATGCCGACCGCGATGGAGCATAGGAGAACTTCATTGACCCACTTAGGTCCACTGAACATATAACCTTAACTCCTGGTGGGCAGTCTATGTGCTCCTGCTTTGCTAGACTTTGTGTCGTCTAGTGTCAGTTCTGATGAAGCTGTGCAGCAAGGCTTTGCAGGACTTGGTGTTAGTTCTGGGAAGCTGGGTGGCATAGCTTGGTGGGGCTTTGTGTCAGTTCCGATGGACCTGGCAGCTGTTCAGCGAGGCTTTGTGGGGCTTTGCATTGCCGTGCGTCAATTCCATTGAGGTTGGCAGCTGTGCGGCGAGACTTTGTGGAGCTTCATCTTGGTTCCGACGGGGACCACTGCTGGGATTTAAGAGCACCTTCAGGCCTACTTCCAAGGGTCCAGGACTGGGGTTGCACCATTTGGGAGGGCATGACTCACAGATGACAGAGTCCAGTTCCTGGCTGCATGGTTTTTGGCAGCCTGTTATGTCGTTAAGGCTTCTGATCAGGAAGTCAACCAAAGCCCTTGAACTCACTCTGGGGTGCTGATTTCAGAGTTGTACGTCCAGTCCTTCTAACCCAGGTAGGAGGGCAGAAGGCAGCATGTCAGTACAGCAGGACAGTAGTACTTTAGAGCAGCGGTCCAGCAGAGTGGCAGTCCTTTCTGCATCACAGCAGTCCTCCTTCCTGGCAGAGTATCAACAGTTCCAGAAGGGTACTGAAGAGTTGGTGTCTGAGGTCCATTATTTATACCCAGTTGTGGCTTTGAAGTAGGGAGAAGCTTATAGAGGCATGCCTTTGAAGTGCACAGGTGTATTGCTGGTCTTGCCCTGGCTCCAGGATAACTACAGTGGGCATATAGCTGTTTGTGTTGAGGCAGGGCACAGCCCGTTCAAGTGTAAGTGGGGCTGTGCCGCGCTCCTCTTTCCGAGCCAGCCAGTGGTGGCCCATCCAGGCACACCAAAGCTCCCTATTGTGTGGCTGTCTAAGAGGTATACACAATGCCCAACTGTCAACTACACCCAGTCATGTGACCACGAGACAGGATGCAGGCACTAAATAGCTAAGGTGGGAAAATGTCAACTTTATAAAAGTATTATTTTCAAAATTGTGATTCAAAATCCAACTTCACCATTACAGAGGATTTTTCATTTCAATTCCAAAGGCAGCAAACATGAACTTGTAACCTGTTACCGTTTTGAAATTGCAGATGTTTTAAAAATAATAAGGTAACTCCAGTGTTATCCTATGGGAGAGGTAGGTTTTACATTAGTGAAAAACAAATTGAAGAGTTTTTCACTACCCGGACATGTAAAACTTAAAAGTAGATGACCTACCTTTTAAATACATTGCAGTCTTGGCTGTCCAGAGCCTACCCTAGGGGTGACATATGTATTAAAAAGGAAGGTTTGGGCCTGGCAAA
The DNA here is from genome assembly GCF_031143425.1 of Pleurodeles waltl. Lineage (NCBI taxonomy): Eukaryota > Metazoa > Chordata > Amphibia > Caudata > Salamandridae > Pleurodeles > Pleurodeles waltl. Next base: position 1,052,319,412 of record NC_090440.1, read on the forward strand.
AGGTTTTTTTTGCCAGTTCGAAATGGCAGTTTAAAACCATACATACAGGCTGCAATGGCAGGCCTGAGGCATGTCTAAAGGGCTACTTAAGTGAGTGGCACAATCCGTGCTGCAGGCCCACTAGTAGCATTTAATTACCATGCCTTGTGCACAGGTAGTGCCACTTTACTACCATGTTCTAAATCAACAGCACAAGCACTTTAGCACCGGCTAGCAGTGGTAAGGTTTTCAGAGTCCAAAAACCAGCAAAAACGAAATCAGCAAAGAGGAGGATCGAAAGCAAAATGTTAGGGGGAAAATCACACTAGGGGTGTCAGTTACAGTTCTAACACTAGTTTCACTGTTTGTGTACGAGGTCTTCCCTAACTCAACATCTTCAGTCTGTTAAAAATCCAGCAACTCATCTTGCTTATCTTGTCCCGCATTTTTATAGGGTTTTTCCTGTTTTGAGACTTCTTCCCCAGGATCCCATAAAAGAGAGGTTTTTTTTCTTACTAAAAATATTGTATAATTGATTATTCTTTCTACAGAATAGTGCAAAAGTTGTTTTCGTACCGTTTGGTTCCCCACACTCCAATGAGGACTCTGCATTGCTCTATCCACCTCTTGCTATGTGTGCCTAGGTTTTTAGTGTGAAATGTGGATGGTCCAACCTTTTCTATTCTGAAGCTCATACTTTGGAACATTCTTCCTTTTAAGTTCAGGGCATTTTCATCAGTTCTCTAGTACTGGAAAGAATTCACGGCTGTTTTATTTGGCCAAATTCCGAAAATCTGAAAGACATACTTTTTAAGTCTGGTGTAGTGCCAATATGGCAGAGCATAACAAGGACCCTGCCCTCCTTCCCATGGTACAGTGCCTCCTGCAGCGTAGTTCTCTGCAAACTAGCACATTTCAACACTTATCTTGTGTGGGGTTGGGAAGGTGTTTTTCATGTTTTATTCCTTCTATTGCTGCAGATTCTTCCCATTTCTAGGACATTTCCTGAGGTGACCTCCACGGCCCACGTCTTGGTATGTCCACCTTGCTGTACTTTGTGAGAATCTTTGTCTGGAGTCAAAGCTGAGCCTGAGAGACGATGCCAGCGAGCAGTAGTCATGGTTAACCAGCTACAGCATCCATTTTAGGACATCCTCATTCCTCACTCCTAATCCCTACTTCTCATCCCTGCTTCTTATCCATCATCCCTACTTCTCATCCATCATACATCATCCCTACTTCTCATCCATCATCCCTACTTTTCATCTATCATACATCATCCCTACTTCTCATCCATCATACATCATCCCTACTTCTCATCCATCATCCATGCTTTTCTTCCATCATCCCTACTTCTCATCCATCATACATCATCCCTACTTCTCATCCATCATCCCTATTTTTCATCTATAATACATCATCCCTACTTCTCATCCATCATACATCATCCCTACTTCTCATACATCATCCCTACTTCTCATCCATGATACGTCATCCCTACTTCTCATCCCTTGTCCCTGCTTCTCATCCCTACTATTCATCCATCACCCCTACTTCTCATCCATCATACATCATCCTTACTTCTGATCCATCATCCCTATTTCTTATCCTTACGTCTGATCCATCATCCCTACTTCTCATCCATTATCCCTACTTCTCATCCATCCTTCCTACTTCTCTTCCATTATTCCTACTTATCACCCCTCATCCGTGCTTCTCATTCCTACTTCTCATCCATCTTCCATCATTGCTACTTCTCATGCCTCAGCCATCATCCCTACTCCTCATACATCATCCCTACTCCTCATTCCTCATCCCTCAGTCATACCAACACGTTTTCAGTTTTGTGAAACACACCTTCACATTGATGGGTTGGCATCAGCTATGAGAGAAGCCTGCATTCTATTTCACTGAAAAACAACCTTCTCATTGCATGTGCTGGGTGAAGAGGGAGGAGAGGAAATGTAACTGTGTTTCTTTCCAGTAAATTCAAGGCTGTACAACATTTCAGTTTATTTAACTGTTTTTCTGTTTACACAGGCCTGTGCAGAAAGCTCTGCTAGTTTGGGAAATACAAGGAGCCCACACCTTGGGTCATAAATCAGCTCTTGGAGAAAGGGTTATACAGTTTATCTACAGTTCAACTGAGAAATGGGTTTCAGTTTCATATGTTGAAAGAAAATGTTTAAAGTGAACTCTGGTGACGGTGGAATCCAATTCATCCAAACCTTTTTCTGGTTTCATTTTTATTTGTAACAAATAAAATGTTTAAAGCTGAGGCTACTTTTATCTCTGAGATGTTTTTTTTTTCTTTTCTGAAACCAGAAAGGTTTTCATTGAACTGCAGATGAACTGTATAACCCTTTCTGCAAGAGCTGATATATGGGCTCTTTGTATTACCCAAACCAGCAGAGCTTTCTGCAGAGGCCTGTGTAATCAGAAAAACACTTAGTTAAATAAAATGAAAAGTTGTACAGCCTTGAATTCACTGGAAACAAACACCCCGTTGGTTTCCTCTCCTCCACCTTCAACCAGCACATGCAATGTGAAGGCTGTTTCTCAGTTAAATAGAATGCAGGCCTCTCTTATAACTCTGATTACCTATTGCCAGCCAATCAGTGTGAAGGTGTGTTTTACAAAACTGAAAATGTGTTGGTATGACTGAGGAATGACGAGTAGGGATGATGGATTAGGAGTAGGGATGATGGCTGAGGCATGACAAGTAGGAATGATGGGATATGGATGAGAAGTAGGGAAGAGAAGTAGGAATGATGGAAGAGAAGTAGGGATGATGGAAAAGAAGTATGGATGAGGGGTGATGGGAGAGAAGTAAGGATGATGGATGAGAAGTAGGGATGACGGATGAGAAGTAGGGATGATGGATGATAAGTAAGGATGAGAAGTAGGGATGATGGATCAGAAGTAAGGATGATGGATGAGAAATAGGGATGACGGATGAATAGTAGGGATGAGAAGCAGGGACGAGGGATGAGAAGTAGGGTTGACGCATGATGGATGAGAAATAGGGATGGTGGATGAGAAGTAGGGAAAATGTATGATGGATGAGAAGTAGGGATGATGTACGATGGATGAGAAGTAGGGGTGATGGATGAGAAGTAGGGATGATGTATGATGGATGAAAAGTAGGGATGATGGAAGAAAAGCACGGATGATGGATGAAAAGTAGGAATGATGGATGATGGATGAGAAGTAGGAATGATGGAAGAGAAGCAGGGATGATGAATGAGAAGTAGGGATGATGGATGATGGATGAGAAGTAGGGATGATGGATGAAAAGTAGGGATGATGGATGAGAAGTAGGGATGATGGATGAGAAGTAGGGATGATGGAGGAGAAGTAGGGATGAGATGGAGGAATGAGAAGTAGGGATGTTGGATGAGAAGTGAGGATGATGGATGAGAAGCAGGGATGAGACGTAGGAATGATGGATGAGAAGTAGGGATGATGTATGATGGATTTAAAGTAGGGATGATGTACGATGGATGAGAAGTAGGGATGATGGATGAGAAGTAGGGATGATGTATGATGGATGAGAAGTAGGGATGATGGATGATGGAAGAGAAGCAGGGATGATGGATGAGAATTATGGATGCTGGATGAGAAGTAGGAACGATGGATGAGAAACAGGGATGAGAAGTAGGGATGAGGAGTGAGGGATGAGGATGTCCTAAAATGGATGCTATACACGACCCCCGGGTTGGATCTTCTAATTACCCTTGGGAGGTGGTGGTGTGCGAAAAATATGGAGACTCAGGGTAAGGAGAGAGAAAGGACACAGCCCTCATAGGTCTCAGTCTTCCTCAATTATACAGAGGGGAACCGTTCCCCACCTGTGAAGTGCCGCACCAGTCTCCTTCATAGCATCACAATACACTCTTCACTATAACAAGGGTACTGATAATTAGCAGGCATCAATTATAAATAATTCAGCAATAAGTAGGGGCAGTATTCCTCGGCATGGTGGTGGCATAGAGCCTTTTGAAGCAGCTGATAATGATCCAGATCCCTTGATTAAGCCAAACTGCAGGATTAAGTTGAAGAAAGGAGGAATAAAGCCACAAACTTTGCAACAATCCAAAAAGGAACAGAGTTTGATAGAAAGCAAAGGTGGGGGAGAGCCACAAGCTGGCCCTACACTATGTGAAAGTGGAAGCCCTGCAAAAGCCAAACATTGCCAGGCAAAGGCTTCTGACACTACTTATTGGGATCCTGGAAGCAGTACATGTGTGCATGGATGGCCACCTTCTCGATCCCAAACATCCTTGGGTATGTTCTGACCCTAAAGCTAGCCTTAGCCAAAATGAACCTGTCTGACAATGCTGTATCAGAAACAAAAGGGCCTTGGACCCTATTCTGCCTTTCCCATTGTTTTCCTTAGATAGGTCTCTCCTCAGGCCTACTCCTGACAGAACAACTAACATGGACCCTCGAAGGTTTATGTAGTAATTGGATGTGACAGAACTTCACCATACAAGGTGCTTGAGCAAAGGAAGCAGATTCCCAGGTTGCGCACAAAAGCATCTTGCTATCTTTATACACAGGAGTCCAAAACTATCTAATCCTTAAAGTCAGGGGACACATTTATTAGTAAAGGAGGAGGAGGAGGATTTCTTTACTGAAGGTTAAACACTGTGAATCTGATATTTTCGCTCAGATGAATGGACAAGCTTCCTGCACAGAGCATAGCCTGGCAAATTGGTACTCCACACTGCAGGATCAGCCTCCATGTTTAGCATTTTCGATACTGAGTAAAAGGGAAGCCAAATGTGAGTACCAAACTCATTAGCAGCTTGGTGGAGATTATGGTTTATCCATAGTACACGCATTGGAGGAAGTCTTCTGTAAAGGATACAATTGTATTATATGGTAATGTTTTATCGCGCTCCAGTCTAAATTAAATGTCGTCCAACATATCTGAAAAATTCCCGGTTGTAGAAATCTGATCGGAAATTGCTTTCATATGTCTTCACCAGTTTATCCATCTGGAACAGCTGATTTCTTTACCTAAAAAGTATTGTTTTATGATTAATGGAAGAAAGCACCATTTGGAAGCCAGGTGTACCTCTTGACTTTCAAGGCTGGTGGACAAAACAGGCACATTGTTTTTTAGAGAGCTGTTTTCACAGGCGGAGTGCTTAGAATAAGCAATTTTAAAAATTGCAATATCTACAATGAATTCAGTGAGTATGGATAATATTGCGCTTTTTGTAAGTTTTCCCTTAGGTTTGGTTTTAGCAGAACTGATGAAGTTGAAGATGACAGCACTTTTCCATTATAAAATAAGACCAGTGATGTAAGGAATCTCCTCAGTTAATTTCCTTTCAAGGTCGCAATTTGATTCAATAGCTTCTGTTTTATGGGGCATAGGCTTTTAAAACGTATTTTATTGTTATAATATTATACTATCTTATTCTATCATATTTCCAGATATGTATTTGAATAATCAAGAATACAAAAAAAGATTGTCATACGGGATCGCCCATTCATGAAAACCAATGCTGATCGCTGTAGCCTGAACAGATGGTCACTATTTGCTTAACCTGAAGGAGGTCAGGATTGTGTAGACTCAGCCGAGACTCTAATGGAAATGAAGGAATACTAGTCGGGTCTGTTCTGCAACCTCCTTATCTTGTGTTGATATTATAGTCCTCTTTAAGAAGGTGTAGAATGTGAGAGATCTTGACGTCCCTTTTACAATGATCATTGTCAGCAAGCTCGAAGAGAGCATGGACTTTTCTGAGTTGTGACTTATAAACACAAATGGAAATTAATATTACTTTCTTCAATCTTTTGTGGGATTTCATTTATTATTATCTTTGCTTCACTATTCAGGCACGAGTTTTCTAGTTGTTCTCTAGAGCTCAATATTTTCATACATAATGCCTCAGTAAAAGCATAATCCTTCATTCCTGCCAGTCTTTCTCCTCCCAGGACAATGGGCAACAGCAGTTCCATATCGGCTTGGGTTCTTCACCACTAAGGGCCTGATTTAGAGTTTTGTGGATGGGTTAGTCCATCACAAGTGCTAAAGGATATAATGCTCTTGTAATAGGGGTGGCAGGATGTCCGTTGTGTTGTCACACAGTAATCTGGCTGCCAAACCTTAAGTCAGGCTCTTGTACCCAAGCCCCCCAACCTCCCCACCAACTGGCACTTCCTGTGACATCAACTGCATCATTTCTTGACAATGGCAAAATGGCCAGTGGTGTTCTGCTAGTGAATCCCCTGCTGAACATCTATCTGGAGCATCAAATCCATCAGGGCACTAGTGTTTGTGGGCATATTTAGTACAAGAGACAAAGTATCCTCGATTTGGCCCTTCTGACCCTGGTAAAAGGCTTTTGCTGCAGCTCAACCTCATATTCCGCTTCAGCTTTTAATTGATGAAAATGACTTACTTGTTTACCAATATAGCTAAAGCCTTGTTTTAAAGTAAGTAGGCTAGTGTGGCCAGATAGGGTTTCCTGTCTCTTTTTATGTATGCTGGTAAATTGCTGGAAAAAGCCCGGAACATCCCACCATCAACCCAGAACTTCTCTGGGAGGACCAAATGTGGAGAAACCACTCTAGTTACGCCCCCTTATAACCCAGATATTATGAGATCCTCCATCGAGATCATTGCTAAGGTGGAAGGGTTGGCACTTCCTTTCACGGGAGTAGCCAGTGGCGGCCGGCAGCTTTAGGAGGGAGGGGGTGGGCGGGACACACACACACACACACACTCATTCTTTCACACAGACACGCACATCCATTAACAACACTCATACCATTCAAACATGCACGCATGCACCAAACATTCATTTTAAAAGATCGCACACACTCATTCTTTGACACACGCACGCACGAACATCCATTAACAACACTCATAACACTCAAACATGCAAGCGTGCACCAAACATTCAATTTAAAACATCACACACATACACACACACACTTACCTTCAGCCTCCAGGTCCCAGGAGGGTTGGACTGCTGCCTTCCCTCATTGGCTGACCTTAGGTCAGCCAATGAGGGAAGGCAGCAGTCCCAGCCTCGTCACAAAGAAGGGGTCAGTGAGACTGCTGACCCCACCCCAGTCTGTGATGAAGTGTCACTGATTGACACTCGCCCTGGGCACTTCAGGGATTAAACTGAAGCGCCCAGGGAGAGTGTCAATTGGTGACGCTTTCCTCGTCACCCAGGGGAGGGCCTCGAGGCACCTTTGCTGAGCCGAGGAGGTCACGCCCATAGGAGCTGTGACCTGCTCAGCCCAGCAAAGTTCAGCTCACACAGCCAGGAGTGTGTGCAAATTGCGCATGTCTGCTCCTGGCTGCCTGAGCTGAACATGGAGAGTGTCTGTCAGGCACGAAGAGATTCAGGCGTTAATCTTGCATTCTCACACTTGACACCACCCCAGGATTGGCCCTTCTAATTCCAGGGTTATGGTGTCAATTGGGAGAAATAAGATTTAAGAGTAGATAGAAACAAAAGACACAGTTGTCTTCAGCCTTATCTTCACAATTATGTAAAGGGAACCGCTCACGACCTCTCTGTGATACCAGTTTCATGTACAAACTCAATTCGTTATAACAGGGATACTAATAATCAACAGGCACACGAGACATAGTTCTGGCATGGTGTCATTGGACTGTGCATAGGTTTGTATAGATTATGAGAAGTGGCTTAAAATTGATTCGTTCTGTTGTTAGAATTTCGTTGTAACACAAAATATATTTGCATATTTGCGTGGTGATAGGTGTTTGAGAGCCTGCATAACATTGTTGACTCGATAGAGAATTTATAAAGTAAAAAACAAAGCAGTTCCAGGAAACACGCATGTTTAGTAAATTTTACATTTTTGGGGAAAGACATGGTTCAGGCACGATTGATGTCTGACTGAAGGCATTATATTTCATTGCGTCTGTGTTTTTACAAACCTTTGAAAATGTTATTTTTACTTCAAGACAATGCAGCTTTCACTATTCTGTTCAGTTATTCACTCGAAACAGCAGTCAAGCATAGAGCATGCCAACAACTCCCATGACCACAGAGCTGCGTGCAAACTACAAAAATGTCAAAGCCTTAGCCAATCACAAGCTTCAGCTGCCCATTGCACACCGTCGTTGGGAGCACTCCTGTGCTGTCTTTGCTTCCACCAAACAGAAGTCAGCTGGCTATCCATATCCCTTAGAGCAGTGGTCTTCAAACTTTTTAATGCCGCGCCCCCCCATCTTGAAAAATAAAAATCATTGGGCCCCCCTCAGAATTTTTCACAATTATTTTAGAAAGATGACAATGTTTAAATAGTTCTAATCCTATTTAAACATTGCAGTTAAGTACTGTTACCTTTTTAAAACTGCAATAACATGCTTCTGCTTAAAACAAAGGCATGTTATCTGTATAATATTTATTTTGGCCAGATTTTGGCGCCCCCCCCCTCCCCCCCCCCGATCACTTGAGGCCCCCCAAGGGGGGCCCGCCCCCATTTTGAAGACCTCTGCCTTAGAGAGATAGTTGATGTTATTATTCTGTTATTTTACAGCATAGACATTCCCTGGGGTGCTCTAGCAGTAGGGTCCTTCATAGTTAGTGCCCTCGGGCTCGGAGTAGCGGAGATCACCTCTACACACTAGCAAAGACCTACTGCTCAAGTGAGGCAGTATGTCAAACCAGCAAACTTGGGACCCAGAGACTGTCTGCTTCCAAACTCCATGACTGCCTTCACAAAACATTTTGCTGTAGCGGTTGCTTAGTCAGAGTGTTAAAGCGGAGACATGCTCCACGGGCTGTCCCTTTCTTTCCTGAAGCCTCCCAGGAATTTCCACGGGGTAGGGTGTGGTTAGGGACACATGCAAACTCAAAATGAGTGCAGGTTTTGCCAGGTCCACCCTCAGCTATCTGCGAATTATAATTGTAAAGCCTAGGCCAAAGAGCTCAAACGGAGGGTTTTTATCTTGTCCAGTCTCTCACTTTGGCATAAAAACTCAGTGAGTGGTTCAGTTGAATTGTGGGTTACTCAAGGCCCATGGGAGCAGAATCTGCGTCTGTCTTAGTGCTCTCCTGAACGAGTACTAGGCCCTGTGTAGATATTGGGGTATGTAGTACCGTGCTGAGAGTTTTCGGCTTGTGACATTTACTGATACTGAAAGTTTTGTTCAACCAGGTCGTCCTTCCTCGTACTTTATACTGACTTTTGGCGAGGGACAGGTACAGTAATGAATTCACTCTTCCCATTGATGAAGGCATGAATTTTTCTCCCGAGTAAATTTTAAGACAGCATTTTGCATATATTCTTGCCTGCAATGTTTGACAGATCCAGTCTGAACTCATATGCGGGACGAGGAGCAGGAATCTGAGGAGTGTGAGTGGCCCTTGACCAGCAACTTTAAGCTGGTTTTGGAGGCATCCACGGATGTCACAGTTCACAGGCCAGTCTCTGAGGAAAGAGTCTGTTCGTCAGCGTCTAGACCAGCTGCTGTGGGCAGTGACTCTTCTGAACGCACATGCATCCATATTGCATAGACACCCACATTCAAGCACATAATGGACAAGCACCTTCTCTTGTGAGTGGGACTCTTCCATTTCTTCATCATAAACATATTCATATCATTTTAATATAATGCCCTATGGGGCTTTCAGAGCCTGTCGGGCAGATTTTCCCCTAAGAGTACTAAATGGGCTGAAGATGTATATCTGCACGCTTCATAAGGATGAGAAATAACAGGATAGATGATAGCGACAACACTGATGAAATTATCTCAAGTACACAATTGTTAATTTGTAGTTTTCAACTAATGTTAGGAGTTTTGCTAAGCTCTTAAAAATGGAAAAAGAAAATTATCATTTTCCAGAAAGTCATCCAAAGATTGACGGCTATAAATGTACTATGGTAAAGTGTGACTTTTATTTGTCTGATGTGTAATAACATATCTCAGCCCGGTGGAGAGGCTAAGGGTGGAGAGGACAAGGGCAGTTGCCTGTTTGGGCCTGTTTAGGTCTGGTCGAGCCTAGGGCCAGAGATTCTGCCCAATTACTCCCTTGCCAATTACCACCTCAAACCCTCCACATCCTCCAAAATCTAAACACAATATCAGTAAAGTCATACTACAAATGCACCATAAACAAACTTTGTATTGATTTTAATGTTTCAACAACCACTGAAAAACACCACAAATCACACTTATACACAATTCTACCACAACTACACTATGGCACCCTCATTCTCACACAAAACACAACTCTGTCCTCTACCACTAACACATCCACACATCGGCAACACAACACAAAGCCACATTATAGACAACTTTAATGCATCCAGACACACACTCCCTGCTCATACAAAACACCAGCTCTGTCCTCTACCTACTCCTAATAGACCCCTTTTTACCATGACAAAACCTATACTCAGCCTTCCATCACACCTTCCACCAGCACCCTCCTCCTCTTTTTTATCAATTACACACAACCATACTGTCTTTACACTCCACCAGACATATTACCTTTCCAGTGATCAAATCTAAACCAAACACTCATAGCTCTTGTCCATCCCCTCTTATACACCACATACAGACTTCTCACATCACATCATCACCCCTGTATTATTGAAATGCCACTCACCAGCAGTAACTCACATACAAATACTTACAGAAAACCACTACATTTATATCTCCTCTCACTACTCCACAAAAACAAAACACACACAACACACCATCACATGAACATTACACACACATTCATAATATTTCCATCACACCCAGTCCCAACCCTCATGACTACACAAATAATACAAATCCTAAAACAACTTTACTTCAAAATTCTCATTCTTCACCAACATCTACTACAAACAACGCAACACAACAACATTCATTTACCCACCACTCATAAATTGCACAATTTAGAGCCTTAGAATATGACCCACATGCTCCATCACCACCCATAACCGATGCTCCTGCCACCCTAAACAGACGCAAAAAAATCAACATGCCATTCTTCACAATTTTGCATCCCCATGTCTATTACACACCAAAGCTACTCTACAAAAAGAACACAACTCACCATGTCACATGCAACCACCATCTCCAGCACTGACACACACAGACCCAACAAAATTCCTTCTAAGCCTGCAGGATGAGGAACACAATATAGAAAAGACCCTCATATAGGGAATATCAGAACTAATAACACCTGCTACAAGTTCAAAATATACTGATCACTTTTCTACAGAACAAAATTACACCACCACCAATACACACTCTCTAAACCGCTTACTCATAAATGCTTGATCATACGATAAAAACAAGCACTTCATGTACGAGCTGCTTGCTGACACACAACCTGACTTACTCTTCAAAACTGAATCATGGCTGGGAGATGCCATGGTCCCAATGTTGCATGAAGCTGTTCCTGCAGACTATCAAACCATCACACAAAACAGTTCTAGATGTTATATTCAAAAAAGCAACAAATCTCAGCAAAACAGACGAGATCTCTATACAAGGTTGTGAGGGCCTCTTCATCAGATCCAACCCTACTCCAACTTCCTCCAGTAACTTCCTCCTCCTTTACAGACCACCACCTAGCAATTCAACATTCCCAGACACATTTCTAGACAGTGTCAAACCTTATAACACTATACTATGCATTCTTTGGGACCTACACATTTGGGCCCTCATTACGAGTTTTGAGGTCTTTCAGCAAGCCCGTCGCAGTTGTGGCTGCCAAAAGACCGCCACTGTTGGCTGTATCCCGCCCACCGTATTAAGAGTCCACAAAGTATTCTGCCCAAAAACAGCCACAAATCTGACACTGCCAAGATGACCGAGGGTGGGATAGAGGCGGTCCCACCAAAAGCACTGCCATGGCGAACAAATACGCCCTCCATATTGTGACCCACAAATCAACACAGCGGTCATTTCACGGCAGAAAACCATTGGCAGTGTGAACTGCCGCAGCCAAAAACACACCTCTACTGGAAAACAGTACCACCTTGGACAAATCGAATACCCCACACCTGACACACATACACATTAGACACACCAACACACACCACTATAAAACACACACCCACAGAATCTACAACTCTTTGCAACCAAAACGAAATACACTGACAGCGAGGACCACACAAACCAAAGACACTGCACACGTCCACCATTCGCACTATCACACACATCCCACAGCACACACCACCACAACTGCGCCATTGTCACAGCACATAAACACCACAAACAACCAGCACACACAACCAAGCCCCCACCCCACCAAGCACTCTACACTGCACCCTTGCACACACCTCCATTCACAACACAACCACCATGTCCCATCAGAAATACCCACGCTTCACAGACGATGAGTTGAGGGTCATGATTGATGAAATTGTCAGGTTGGAGTCACAACTGCTCGAAGTACAGGTCCAGCAAACATCCATAGCCAGGAAAATGGAGTCATGGCAGAGAATCGTCAACAGGGTCAACTCAGTGGGCAACCATCCACTCACAAGGGAAGACATCCAGAAGAGGTGGAACTACCTACGGGGAAAGATGAATTCCATGGCATCCAGGCACCAAATTGCTGTGATAAAGACTGGCGGTGGGCCCTCACCTCCTCCCCCAGAGTTCGCATCGTGGAGGGGAAGGCCTTGGATATCCTGCATCCTGAGGGCCTGACTGCAATTGCTGGAGGACTGGACACTGGTAATGTACCCACACACCCCTAGCACTAGTTCGGCCCTCCAGCATGCTACCCACCACCCTAAAACTCCCCAGGTCACCCTATCTTCCACTACACTTCCCACACCATCACCTAAAGCCCCTCCCCTGCATGCCACCCCACCACCCAGCCACAATGACCAGATAGTCCCTGGCCACTGCAAGGATAGCACTGCCAAACACTGTCACTACGACTCTCACAATGTACATGCGCATCCACATGAAAAGATGATCTGTCCACGTCACAGTGCAACACCTGCATGTACAACTTTCAGACCTGCAACACCAACAGGATGCTACGACTGAGGACCTATACAGGGCAATGACAGAAATGCAATCCTCATACAGCAACTCTCAATGGAACATTCTACCCATTTCACTGTACATTACCGACAAACAAGTTAAGCCAGTATGTGCATCAGACGCAGAGATCAGCATCCGCATCTCCACCACTTAATTCACAGGTACCCCTGCCACTGCCAACATGGAGAGGATGCCAGAGACAGACAGCCCTCCCAAGGATCAAGCCCCAGTGACGACAACGTCACAGGATGTCTGGACATAGAAGTCTTACCTGGCCCATCTGGGACACTTGGTCAGTCCACCACTCCCAGCCTCACCCTGTCCACATCCATCCCCCTTAACCTCTGGCATCTACATCTTAGCCAAACCCTGCTCCGCAAACCTGTGTCCCAAGGATTGGTCAATCAGCAGTGTGCCCCACAGTACAGGGACCTGAGTCGACCACTCATACCCAAGACAATGACGGTCCTGTGGTAACTGGAAGTGGGCACACCGTGCCAGGGACACAGGCACAGGGGGTCAAGGGCTGTGGGAGGGCACCTGTGGGCCAGGGGATAGCACCCCCAATGGACTCAACTGGCCAGGAAAGCATCTCCCAAGTCCTGGGAGCATACCAGAAATCCCAGGGCAAGATGGACCAAATGCTCACCATTCTGGAGGAAAAACAAAGGCTGCTGAGGCAATACCATCAGGAGGCCATGCAGCAGTGGCAGGCCCACAATGCCACCATGGCCACCATTGCAGGGGCATCCTGTGTGCTACCTCCACCCACCAGCAGGCCCTTTCCACTAGCCAGATACCAACTGAGCCATCAACATCAGCCTCAGCTAGTGGAATGGAGTCCCTGCCAGAAGAACTGCAGGCCACTGGCACCCCACCCTGTGCAGCTGAGGAACCCTCCCGGAAACATGGTTGTCCATCCAGACATCCCGAGGAGCAGATTCTAAGACCAAACCCGCTGCGAGGAATTTATACTCTTCTGAAAAATCTCCCTTGTGTGCCACTGAGATACCCTGTTAGCTGTTCAATGTCATAACTCCATTTTTACATGGCCCTTGGATACTGAACCTGTACTGGCTACAGCTAGGCCACCTACTCTGATGATTACTCCAACCATGACCCCACTTATCAACTCTTCCACACTTTGTGCACAATAAACACCCCAGAACACAGGAAGTGTATTCGTTTCTTTATCGTCACATGTACAAATGCCAATCCTAGCGAAATGTAATGTCTGGTAATTCCCCTTCACCAAAAGTATGTCACATGGACAGCAGAGGGAGACATTTCCTGCAGGTGACACCCTACACCAGACAGGGTCTAAATTCCAGTTGCAAGGGAGTCACTAGCCCAGCCACACACAGGAGTAGATCTACAAATCCAACCTGCAAATAGACCAAGAATGGGACTCACATCAGGATAGTATGGTGGGAGCCAAAGCACATATGCAGTACATTGTTGTGTGCACAGTGTGAATTTGCAATTAAACAGGGAACAACAGAAGACAATGTCACATCCACAAGATCAGGAATCACATGACTATTATGCAGTAGATCACAGCTGAAATGGGTAAATAACTACACTTACTACTGTTAGGAAAGGACAATATGAGACACTACACAATCTTCATTTGGGAAAACATCTGCACAGGAGCTTGCAGGACAAATGACACACCATATGCACACAGCTCCTGATAGGCTATCTGTTTCCCATCACAAGTCACACCGAGGACTAGGTACGCTGAACATCTTCAAAGATTTACCTGACCATGAGCAGCACTGTCATAAGGCAATTTTGAAATAACACACCTGACATCACACACACACCATACCTGTTTGTTACTGGAAGTAATGAGTGATCAGCTCAGTCCTAGATTCAGCTGCACCTCATCAGCCTTCTCATCACTTTCCATGTCCCCATCATCAGCCACTGGTTGCCTGTGCCGTCTCACCCAGGAGGGTGGGCATCTCCTTTGCCACAGGCACCTCTACCCCTGCCAGCCCTGCGGCCCTCAGAGAGGAGGCTATTGACCTACCTCCTGAGGTCCATCTCTGTGGGTCAGTCAACCATTGTGAATGCCACCCAGGGACCGCTCAGGTACAGCAGAGCAATGCGTTCCTGGAAGGCATTCACAGTGCCCTGGCTGGCCTGCAGAGATCCTTTCAGGCTCTGGCCTCCTCGCTGATGACAGCCAGTGTCCTTTTCTTACATCCTCTATCCAGCTACCTCTGCCCACTCCCATAACCCTCTCGCCACATCCCTCCAGAGCACACAGTCCGACCGTCATTCATCCACCTCAACAGTCACAGTTCACAGAGACAAACACAGCCACCACAAGACCCACCACTGGCATGCACACAGACAACACCCACCTGCACACACAACAACATCTACTCCCTACACTGACCCCCACAACACCCCTACTTTACAGACACTACACCACTCACACCTGCTGGCACGACACCAACACTCCCTGATCCAGCCACTAGTCCCATCATACCCACAGTCACCACACTTCCAGACCTGCATACATCCACCACATTCACCACATGGGCACTCACCAAAACTACCAACACCCCCTTCATGCAGCACATCCACCTTACCTGCAGGCACCACCCCAGCAGACAGTCACCGATCCACCATGGCATCTCCCTGTACCTCCTCTGCCTCCTTCTAAGACACCTACACGCCTGCACTCACACACCCAACAGACACCCAGCACACACATGCCTTCCACCCACGCACCTGTACCCAAAACACCTACACAGACACACCTCACAACCACGCCCTCTCCCTCCACTCCCAAATGCTTTTCCTATGACCCTCCTTTTGTCCCTAAGAAAAGATTCCTATATGTGTTTTTCATATTCCCTACCACTCCCCCACCCTGTGATTCCCCAAAGCTCACTATGTCCCTCCCTGACCCCAGCCCTTTCACCTCCCAGTTCTCCCTTGCCCCCTGGTGTTGCCCATGCCCCTCCCCCTGCCAAAAAAAGGCCCCACCAAACCCAAGCTCCCCCCTCCCAAGGACAAACTGAAAAAGCAACTGACTAAGGGAAAAGCCAAGCCCCTCAAACCCAAGGGCAAACCCAAAGCCCCCTTTCCCTCAACCACTACCCCATCACCCCTGAGGTGCCTACCTGCACCATTGATGCCCCTACCATGTGGAGACCACTTTGCAGTTAGGAGTCAAGTTGGTGAATTCACAAGTGCCATATGTGCCTGGTGGCACTTGTACTGTTTGGACTGGCCAGTTGGCACTTTTTGTACATATTGATGTGTTTTTTATATTTGCCTAATATATATGGGACAACCACCTGTTGGTCTCGATGGAGACATACTTGTCCTGCCTCTCCTTCGTGCTGGATTTGTTGAATTGTGCAATTTTGTTTGTGTTAGTTTTGTGTATGTGATGTGTTGCAGCATGTGTTGTGTGTTTTTCTTGTGCATTATACTCGGTGTGATGTGTTGTGATGGTGTTGTGTGGCATTGTGTGGTAGTTGAGTATGCGCACATTTGTGTGGTGTTCGATTTGTCACTTGTGTTGTGTTGACGTGGTGTGACATCTGACATGTTGGGTGGCAGTGTTTTGGTATAAATGTGTTGTGTGTGGTTGTTACATGTTGCTGTCAGTATGTGTTTTCATGTGGAGGTGTGCAGTGTTGTTCTTTGCCAGTGCCTTTGTGTGTTTGCGGTAGTGATGTTGTTTTGTGAGTCTGTGGTGTTGTGTATGTTTGGGTTAGACATTGGAGGTGATGTGTGTGTGCGGGGTGGTGTGTGGATGGCACGTGCATGTTGACTGTGGTGTGTGTAGTTTGTGTGTACCTCTGTGTATGTTGATGTGTGTATGTGTGTTGATACGGGTGTTAGTTTACATGTGTGTGGCCGTCGCTAGCCATCCCTGATGTGGGTGTTGTGTGTGGGTGTGTACTAATGCCTTTCTCTCCAGTGTTTGCTAGGTGGGTGTACTTATGGTTGGTGTCTTTGTTGCTGGTTCTGGAGTTGTAAGGTGATCAGGTGAAGTTGGAAGACTTCAAGTTCAGGTTCCATGGTGGCTCCGGACGTGTCCGTGTTCCTGAAGGTGAATCTCTCCTTTTATACTGTTAGTTTCCACCAGGGTTTTGGTGGCGATCCGACCGCGCTGAAAATCCTGGTAGTGTACAACCTTGTGATATACTAAGCAGTAACATGGTCTCCGCTGGACTGGAGATGCCTGCCACTGGCAGAGGCAGTCCGTCTGCACTGGCGGTGTATTGGCTGTGTCCAGTTGGGAACACAGCCAAAGTCTTAATATGGAGTCTTCTCTGCTGGGCCTGCGGCAGTGCGATAGCCACCTCCACCGTGGCAGTCCTCGAACCACCAAACTCGTAATAAGGGCCTCGGTTTGACAAACCCAATATGCTCCATCCAAAAGCTGTCATCACTGGCCTAGTCACATTGAACCTACATCAGATTGTACACAATCCCACACACAATGGTGGACACATCCTAGATGTCATTTTTGCACCCACAGAACTAGTTACCATTCAATGCATCACATCAGTCACATGGTCAGACCACCATTTGGAAACGTTCCAACATAAAACACCTGAAATCAACACACCCAAGACCACCATACATACATCCACTTATTGACCATGGAACAAAATCAGTTTTAATACTTAGAAACTAAAGTAACAGCCAACACAGATCTAGAGGCAAACATTTCTGTTCAAAAACCTTATGAGTGGCTAAAGGAGGCTTTTGATAAACTAATACCACTCAGAAAAAACAAAACAGGACAAAAGAAAACAAGCAGCTTGGAGAAACACAGAACTAAAAAAAAATTAAACAACAAATCAGAAAGCTGCAACGAACCTGGCTCAAAACAACTACCATTCAAGACAAACTTCAGCTACACAAACCCAACTGAATATACAAATCATCAATCAAAAAAGCTAAAAAGAAGGTACTACTCAGAGAGAATTTTATAAAATTCTCATTGAATTTCAAAAAATGAAATGCATAGAAGGAACTCATCCTGTTACTAAATATTTAATAGACAAACTGTCAAATTATTACACAACCAAGGCAACCACATTGGAATCTGAATTCAAACAAAGGAAAACCACCAGCACCAACCCGTTTCCAAAAATCCCCTCCAAGAGTAAGCCAACCCAGTCTCTGCACTCCATCAAACAAATATCAAAAGTGAATTTATGTATCTGGTCAATGCAAGCAGGCCTTCCAACTGCCCTTGTGACCGTTGTCCACCACACATCTTCAAGAACATTCCTTTATCTACTTGTGCTGCCACACCAGTGAGACGAATCATGAATAATTCTTTAACTCTAGGAATCTTTCCTGAAAAGGCATAAATACGCCCGTTATGAAATTTAAAGAAAACAAACCTGGACCTGCATGACCCCACAACTACAGACCAATTACAAAATGACCTTTCCTGCACAAACTGATAGGAAGAGCAGCTTTCGCCCAGATGTCACAATTCATTGAAGATAACTCTTTACTTTCAGACTAGCCAAACTGGATTCCAACCAGGAAGAGGTGCTGAATCTGCCCTCATTGCCATCTGGAATATCTTAAAAACACAATATACCGCAGTGTACTTGCTTCACTACTTCTCTTGGATCTCTCAGTTCCCTTTGACACAGTTGTCCATAACACCCTAATACAAAGACTCTACGAAGCCGGCATAGAAGGTACTGCTCTCGAATGTATCACATCCTACCTTCAAAACAGAACTAATGTCATCCATAGTCCCCCTTTCTCATTTAAACCCTACCTAACAAAAGCAAATTCCTTAAAATCATCTCACCCATGTTTTTCAACATCTACATGATGTCTTTACCTGCAATGATCAAAGAATTTCAACCCACATGTTACAACTATGCAGATAACACACAAATACTGCTTAGACTGGAATGCCCCAAATACATTGGAAACTCACAAATCTTCAGTTGCCTCAGAGCCGTTGATCAGTGGATGACATGGAGCCATCTCAAACTGAATGCTTCCAAACGGAAATACTCATGTGGTGATTGGAATAATTATGACCCACTCTGCACCTGGCCTGATGATCTGGGACCACCTCCTAAGTACAGCAAGAAACCTTGGAATTACCATGGACTCCAAGTTAATAATGAATGCTCAAGTGGACAAATTAGCAGGATCAAGCTTCATCACCATGAAAACTCTGTGACGCATCTTCCCCCACCATGGATTTCCACACAAGGTGCAGACTACTATCTCTCTTGTACTATCTAAACTGGATTATGCCAACGGCCTCTACCATAGATCATCTCTATCTACTATGAAAACACTACAACGCATTCGGAACTTGGCTGCCAGACTACTCCTACATGTAAAGCCCAAAGACGACATATACCCTGCCTAGAGGGCCCTACATTGGTTACATGATTCCAGAAGTTTCACCTTCAAGCTTCTTTTTATCACCCGCAAAAAAATACATGGAACAGGACCACTTAAAATCACTAAATACATTCAACAAAGAAACCTCTGCTCAAGATTGGCACCCTGCCTCAAAACACCACCATATAAGAAAAAGACAGTAGATGGTACATGTTTCACTGTTCACGGGCCAAACTAAGGAATTAATTACCCCCAAATATAAGATCCACAGATAACTATCTTGTCTTCAGAACACTACTCAAGAGTTGACTCTTTCCTACATGACTAACTCACTCAAACAGCAATGGACTGCCAATCCCTGTGTATGTAAGAATTCAATATTCTGTTTATACGTATGTATCTCAATGTGTGTATTTCTTCGTAGAAATATGTATACTAACTATTTTATCTTAAAATATATACATACTCTTTAGGCCTGTTTAACACATGTATATTTTATCTATGGTTAAATGTGTATATGTATGTATATGTATGTGTAGGTGTATGTAGGTGGATATTACCTAGTGGCGGGTGCCACTAGGTATTTATAGTTACGACCTAGTTCTATAGAAAAAGTGTTTTTTGTTTTGCTAATAACTTTGGCACCGTTTGATGAATCTTCATGAAGTTTTCCAAAAATTAATGGTGCTCACTTCAGCTTTCAGTTTCCGGGTGAGCCGTCAAGCGTGGGCCGCGAAAAAGAGGGGTCCCAAAATGCATTTTCCCCAATAATTTTTTTATAGGGATTTTGAACAGCAATAGCGCCCAAACCACTGAATGGAATCATACCAAATTTGGCAGAAAGGTAGCTCTTGGTCTAGAAAGAGCCCTTTTTGTTATTTGGTGTAAATCCGTTCAGTAGTTTTAGAGGAATTAAAGAACATCCAAAATTATATATATAGTGTTGCAAAGGCTTTGCAAACCCCCACCCCGGTCTCGTGCTGAGATCTGATTGGCTGCCAACAATTCAACAAGAAGTGTTGACAGCCATGTTGGTACTTGGCTTCAGCTGAGTCCCAGGAAAAAAGATTTAAAAAAAGAAAAGGGGCCAGGGAAGGGACACCCTGATCCCTTAGCTCTGGTGCTGAGGTCCTAGAGGGACCCTCCAGTTCTAAAAAGCATTTCCTTTTTATAATTTTTGCAATGATTTGCGGCGGATCCAGTGAAAATAAAAAAATAAAGCAAGCATGGGCTCCCGCGCTTGCTAATTCTGAAGCCCCCGGATGAGCCAAGTCCCAGGGATATTCCTGTTTTAATGCAGGGGGGCCTACCAGCTCCCCTGCTGCCCACGACTGCCACCTCTCTGGGGCAAAAAAATAATGTGTGCAGTGCCCCACCGTGTCCCCTCGCTGCCCCAGGGACTGCCACCTCCCCAGGGCTTAATACTAATTTCATGCAGGAAGGCCACATGCCACCCCCCCCACTGTTGCCCCAGGGGCCCACCTCCTCGGGAATTTATAGTAATTTGATGTAGGGGCCACATGGCCCCCTGCTGCCACCAGAGACTGGAACCTCCCCAGGAAACACATTTAAAAAAACATAGGAGGGTCTGTTTCAGACCCCTAAGCCCTGGAGACCACAAACTCCCTGGGGCTATTAAAGCTGGAGGGGGGCCATGTGCACCCCCTCAAAGAGTCACAGTTGGCACTGGGGACCCCCATCCTCCAGTGTCAGCTCCTGCTGTGTACAGGGGTGCCCTCCCCTGGGACATAGCTGTTTGCTTTTCCTTGGTGGGAGCTATAACAGCTCCCACCATGGAAAAGCAAACAAAGTCCGGTTTCTGACAGCAGGCAGGCAAACAGATGAAAACATTGCTCCCAGAAGCAGTAGCTGCTACTTAAAGCAACTCCCTGCTTCTGGGAGCAATGTCGGCTCCCACAGGACATGGGGAGCTGGCTAGGACCGCATGGGCCTTGAGGCTCTGTACGTGGTACTGTCACTCTCTCTTCATCCCATACTGGGATATATATATATATATATATATACATTCATTGCAATGGTCTCTCCATGCAATGACTAAAAAAAAAACCAACAACACTATAGTAAGAAAGTCAGCTATGGCATAATGATTATGGTCACAGACCCGCAAACTGAAATTTGAGGGTTGTAGTCCAGGTGTGTCGGAGGTCATTTCCATACTTTCATTTATTTGAAATTTTAAAAGTTTAAGATTCATATCGAAAGGTTTTTATTGACAAGTACATTTTTATTTTCAATTTGTCCAGAAATATCTAATTCTAAGTATATCATTCACCAAAGCCTAAAAAACTCTCTCTCTCTCCCTCTCTCTCTCTCTCTTTCTCCCTCTCTCTCCCTCCAATTTCTTTTTCAATATCTTTCTCCCACTCACACACCCACTCGAACCCCTACACACCCACTCACTGACCCACTCAGACACTCACAAACCCACTCACAGATCCACTCAGACCCTTGTGTACCCACTCACAGACATACTCAGACATTTACGCACCCATTCACAGACCTACTGAAACCCTCACACACAAACTCACAGACCCATAAAAACAATGACACACCCACTAAGACACTGATGCACCCACTCTCATACCCATACACTCACACACCTACTCACAGACCCACTCACTCTATCACACACCCACTCACAGACCCACTGTAACCTTCAAACACCCACTCACAGACCCACACAGACACTGATGCATCCACTCTCACACCCAGACAGACACTCTCACAGCCATTCTCACCCACAGGTACACCCTTTCACACCTATTCTCATACCCAAAGAGACAGGCCGTGACTATCTCCTGCCACGCATGGCCAAAGGGCCATGCACAACGTGGGTTTGGGTGGTTAGAGAGTTGGCCGCAGGGTCTGGCTGCAGGCTAGGCCCTGCAGCCAATGGTGGTTGTATTAACTTATAGTAATGAAAATTACTTTACCTTAAAAAAATATAGACATTTACTGAAAAACCTAAGGTTACAGGAACATTGTAGTTAGGAAATAGAATTTGTATTTTCAAGTGAAACAGAGAAATTCACTTGAAAATACAAATACTTAAAAAAACAAAAGTTACAGGAATGTTATAGTTAGGCTCACATTTTAAACATACCAAACCATAGAAAGTTATAGTTAGAGTTATCTCAAGTAACTATAACTCGTGCCCTTAGGTAACTACAACTCGCACCCTCACTATGCACTGCTAATTACCCCACAAATTACGACACTTATGACATCTTTGATAACATATTTGATAATATCAATGTAATATTTGCAGTAAAATGTTTGATCAGGTAACTGTGCATGGCAGTAGAGCGAGTTATAGTTACCTCAGGGCATGAGTTTCGCTTCAGCGCCTTATAAAAGGCACAAGAAGAATAAGAAGTCGAAGAGTGCCTTGACCTCTTCTTGTCCTTCGGGTGATGAGACAAAGAAACTTTGGAGTTTGAGGCATTGCTCTTGGGAGTCTATGCCTGGGTGGACTTTGCGCCTCCCTCCGTTTCTGAGAACCATAGCAACCCGCTCAACCTAATGAATATTACAAGTCCATGTGCTTTATTTTTGAGCTGGTTGACCCCTTCAGAGTGCCTTTGGGCCCTTTGGGATCAGAGGGGGCCCCATCTGGTTCGACACCAGCAGCTTCGGCCTTGGTTTCAATGGGCCCCCATGGATCCAATCAAGGATCCAGTCTGGCATCTGTCATGCCATGCAACCTTCCCCAATGTCGTTACTGATGCTCCTGGTGCCGATGTCGCCCATCAGTAACGCCAACCCCATTTGGATCCCTGAATCCATCATGGAGCGGAGTTGCCCAACGCTGACTCCGGAGCCAACAGGATCCATGTGTCCTAGGTTGGTGCCTCAGCCTTATTCGGAAGGGCTAGGCCTTGGAGAAGAATGGAAGGAGTCACTGGACTCTTTAGAATACCTGTGTGAAGATCAGGACATGGACTGGTGAGAGGAACTGGGTGACACCAGCATGCTTTCTCCCCCTACCGTGGTTATGGAGAAGGAGGCTACATATACTATGGTAGTGAAGAGGGTGACTGAGGTCCTGGACCTCGAGTTACCCTCAGTGGCTGTCAAAGCTAACATCTTGATGGAAGTGCTACTGCTGAGAGCTTCCTCTTCTGATCCCCTGCTCCCTTTCAATGAAGCACTGAAAGATGTCCTACTGGGAACCTGGTCCAAGCCCAGCACAGGGGCTCCTGTGAATAGGACGATTGCCCGTCGCCACTGCCCCACCCCAGGGGACCCAAATTTCCTTACCCAACACCCCATCCTGGAAAGCTTGGTGGTCCACTTCCCATGGCACATTCCCTGCCTCACCCTTGGACAGGGAATTGAAGAGGCTGGATAGCTTTGGTACGAAGATGTTTTCTTTCACCAGCCTTGCATTGCATTCAGTTAACACCGCATTCTTATTGGGTCTCTGTCCCCACACACTGTGTGATACGGTTAATTCACAGGTACCCCTGCCACTGCCAACATGGAGAGGATGCCAGAGACAGACAGCCCTCCCAAGGATCAAGGCCCCAGTGACGACAACGTCACAGGATGTCTGGACATAGAAGACTTACCTGGCCCATCTGGGACACTTGGCCAGTCCACCACTCCCAGCCTCACCCTGTCCACATCCATCCCCCTCAACCTCTGGCATCTACATATTAGCCAAACTCTGCTCCGCAAACCTGTGTCCCAAGGATTGGTCAATCAGCAGTGTGCCCCACAGTACAGGGACCTGAGTCGACCACTCATACCCAAGACAATGACGGTCCTGTGGTAACTGGAAGTGGGCACACCGGTCCAGGGGCACAGGCACAGGGGGCCAAGGGCTGTGGGAGGGCACCTGTGGGCCAGGGGATAGCACCCCCAATGGGCTCAACTGGCCAGGAAAGCATCTCCCAAGTCCTGGGAGCATACCAGAAATCCCAGGGCAAGATGGACCAAATACTCACCATTTTGGAGGAAAAACAAAGGCTGCTGAGGCAATACCATCAGGAGGCCATGCAGCAGTGGCAGGCTCACAATGCCACCATGGCCACCATTGCAGGGGCATCCTGTGTGCTACCTCCACCCACCAGCAGGCCCTTTCCACTAGCCAGATACCAACTGAGCCATCAACATCAGCCTCAGCTAGTGGAATGGAGTCCCTGCCAGAAGAACTGCAGGCCACTGGCACCCCACCCTGTGCAGCTGAGGAACCCTACCGGAAACATGGTTGTCCATCCAGACATCCTGAGGAGCAGATTCTAAGACCAAACCCACTGCCAGGAAATTATACTCTTCTGAAAAATCTCCCTTGTGTGCCACTGAGATACCCTGTTAGCTGTTCAATGTCATAACTCCATTTTTACATGGCCCTTGGATACTGAACCTGTACTGGCTAAAGCTAGGCCACCTACTCTGATGATTACTCCAACCATGACCCCACTCATCAACTCTTCCACACTTTGTGCACAATAAACACCCCAGAACACAGGAAGTGTATTTGTTTCTTTATCGTCACATGTACAAATGCCAATCCTAGCGAAATGTAATGTCTGGTAATTCCCCTTCACCCAAAAGTATGTCACATGGACAGCAGAGGGAGACATTTCCTGCAGGTGACACCCTACACCAGACAGGGTCTAAATTCCAGTTGCAAGGGAGTCACTAGCCCAGCCATACACAGGAGTAGATCTACAAATCCAACTTGCAAATAGACCAAGAATGGGACTCACATCAGGATAGTATGGTGGGAGCCAAAGCACATATGCAGTACATTGTTGTTGTGCACAGTGTGAATTTGCAATTAAACAGGGAACAACAGAAGTCAATGTCACATCCACAAGATCAGGAATCACATACCTATTATGCAGTAGATCACAGCTGAAATGGGTAAATAACTACACTTACTACTGTTAGGAAAGGACAATGTGAGACACTACACAATCTTCATTTGGGAAAACATCTGCACAGGAGCTTGCAGGACAAATGACACACCATATGTCTGCACTTTGGAATTGTCAACCTACCAATCTTCATTCACCACTCATCAGTGAGATTTCATCAGTAACGCAGCTCCTGATAGGCTATCTGTTTCCTACCACAAGTCACACCGAGGACTAGGTACGCTGAACATTTTCAAAGATTTACCTGACCATGAGCAGCACTGTCATAAGGCAATTTTGTAATAATACACCTGACAACACACACACACCATACCTGTTTGTTACTGGAAGTAATGAGTGATCAGCTCAGTCCTAGATTCAGCTGCACCTCATCAGCCTTCTCATCACTTTCTATGTCCCCATCATCAGCCACTGGTTGCCCGTGCCGTCTCACCCAGGAGGGTGGGCATCTCCTTTGCCACAGGCACCTCTTCCCCTGCCAGCCCTGCGGCCCTCAGAGAGGAGGCTATTGACCTCCTGAGGTCCATCTCTGTGGGTCAGTCAACCATTGTGAATGCCATCCAGTGACAGCTCAGGTACAGCAGAGCAATGCGTTCCTGGAAGGCATTCACAGTGCCCTGGCTGGCCTGCAGAGATCCTTTCAGGTTCTGACCTCCTCGCTGATGACAGCCAGTGTCCTTTTCTTACATCCTCTATCCAGCTACCTCTGCCCACTCCCATAACCCTCTCGCCACATCCCTCCGGAGCACACAGTCAGACCGTCATTCATCCACCTCAACAGACACGGTTCACAGAGACAAACACAGCCACCACAAGACCCACCACTGGCATGCACATAGACAACACCCACCTGCACACACAACAACATCTACTCCCTACACTGACCCCCACAACACCCCTGCTTTACAGACACTACACCACTTACACCTGCTGGCAGGACACCAACACTCCCTGATCCAGCCACTAGTCCCATCATACCCACAGTCACCACACTTCCAGACCTGCATACATCCACCACATTCACCACATGGGCACTCACCAAAACTACCAACACCCCCTTCATGCAGCACATCCACCTTACCTGCAGGCACCACCCCAGCAGACAGTCACCGATCCACCATGGCATCTCCCTGTACCTCCTCCGCCTCCTCCTAAGACACCTACACGCCCGCACTCACACACCCAACAGACACCCAGCACACACATGCCTTCCACCCACGCACCTGAACCCAAAACACCTACACAGACACACCTCACAACCACTCCCTCCACTCCCAAATGCTTTTTCTATGACCCTCCTTGTGTCCCTAAGAAAAGATTCCTATATGTGTTTTTCATATTCCCTACCACTCCCCCACCCTGTGATTCCCCAAAGCTCACTATGTCCCACCCTGACCCCAGCCCTTTCACCTCCCAGTTCTCCCTTGCCCCCTGGTGTTGCCCGTGCCCCTCCCCCTGCCAAAAAAAGGCCCCACCAAACCCAAGCTCCCCCCTCCCAAGGACAAACTGAAAAAGCAACTGACTAAGGGAAAAGCCAAGCCCCTCAAACCCAAGGGCAAACCCAAGGCCCCCTCTCCCTCAACCACTACCCCATCACCCCTGAGGGGCCTACCTGCCCCATTGATGCCCCTACTATGTGGAGACCACTTTGCAGTTAGGAGTCAAGATGGTGAATTCACAAGTGCCATATGTGCCTGGTGGCACTTGGACTGTTTGGACTGGCCAGTTGGCACTTTTTGTACATATTGATGTGTTCTTTATATTTGCCTAATATATATGGGCCAACCACCTGTTGGTCTCGATGGAGACATACTTGTCCTGCCTCTCCTTCGTGCTGGATGTTTTGAATTGTGCGATTTGGTTTGTGTTAGTTTTGTGTATGTGACGTGATTGTGTTGCAGCATGTGTTGTGTGTTTTTCTTGTGCATTATACTCGGTGTGATGTGTTGTGATGGTGTTGTGTGGCATTGTGTGGTAGTTGAGTATGCGCGCATTTGTGTGGTGATGGATTTGTCACTTGTGTTGAGTTGACGTGGTGTGACATCTGACATGTTGGGTGGCAGTGTTTTGGTATAAATTGGTTGTGTGTGGTTGTTACATGTTGTTGTCAGTATGTGTTTTCATGTGGAGGTGTGCAGTGTTGTTCCTTTCCAGTGCCTTTGTGTGTTTGCGGTAGTGATGTTGTTTTGTGAGTCTGTGGGGTTGTGTATGTTTGGGTTAGACATTGGAGGTGATGTGTGTGTGCGGGGTGGTGTGTGGATGGCACGTGTATGTTGACTGTGGTGTGTGTAGTTTGTGTGTACCTGTGTGTATGTTGGTGTGTGTATGTGTATTGATACGGGTGTTAGTTTACATGTGTGTGGCAGTCGTTAGCCATCCCTGATGTGGGTGTTGTGTGTGGGTGTGTACTAATGCCTTTCTCTCCAGTGTTTGCTAGGTGGGTGTACTTATGGTTGTTGTCTTTGTTGCTGGTTCTGGAGTCGTAAGGTGATCAGGAGAAGTGGGAAGACTTCAAGTTCAGGTTCCATGGTGGCTCCGGACGTGTCCGTGTTCCTGAAGGTGAATCTCTCCTTTTATACTGTTAGTTTCCACCAGGGTTTTGGTGGCGATCCGACCGCGCTGAAAATCCTGGAGGTGTACAACCTTGTGATATACTAAGCAGTACCATGGTCTCCGCTGGACTGGAGATGCCTGCCACCGGCAGAGGCAGTCCGTCTGCACTGGCGGTGTATTGGCTGTTTCCAGTTGGGAACACAGCCAAAGTCTTAATATGGAGTCTTATCTGCTAGGCCTGCGGCAGTGCGATAGCCATCTCCACTGTGGCAGTCCTCGAACCACCAAACTCATAATAAGGACCTCGGTTTTACAAACCCATTATGCTCCATCCAAAAGCTGTCATCACTGGCCTAGTCACATTGAACCTACATCAGATTGTACACAATCCCACACAATGGTGGACACATCCTAGATGTCATTTTTGCACACACAGAACTAGTTACCGTTCAATGCATCACATCAGTCACATGGTCAGACCACCATTTGGAAACTTTCCAACATAAAACACCTGAAATCAACACACCCAAGACCACCATACATACATCCACTTATTGACCATGGAACAAAATCAGTTTTAATACTTAGAAACTAAACTAACAGCCAACACAGATCTAGAGACAAAAAATTCTGTTCAAAAACCTTATGAGTGGCTAAAGGAGGCTTTTGATAAACTAAATACCACTCAGAAAAAACAAAACAGGACAAAAGAAAATAAGCAGCTTGGAGAAACACAGAACTAAAAAAGATTAAACAACAAATCAGAAGGCTGCAACGAACCTGGCTGAAAACAACTACCATTCAAGACAAACTTCAGCTACACAACCCCAACTGAATATACAAATCATCAATCAAAGAAGCTAAAAAAGGAGGTACTACTCAGAGAGAATTTTAAAAAATTCTCATTGAATTTCAAAAAATGAAATGCATAGAAGGAACTCATCCTGTTACTAAATATTTAATAGACAAACTGTCAAATTATTACACAACCAAGGCAACCACATTGGAATCTGAATTCAAACAAAGTAAAAAAACCAGCACCAACCCGTTTCCAAAAATCCCCTCCAAGAGTAAGCCAACCCAGTCACTGCACTCCTTCAAACAAATATCAAAAGTGAATTTATGTATCTGGTCAATGCAAGCAGGCCTTCCAACTGCCCTTCTGACCGTTCTCCACCACACATCTTCAAGAACATTCCTTTATCTACTTGTGCTGCCACACCAGTGAGACGAATCATGAATAATTCTTTAACTGTAGGAATCTTTCCTGAAAAGGCATAAATACGCCCGTTATGAAATTTAAAGAAAACAAACCTGGACCTGCATGACCCCACAACTACAGACCAATTACAAATTGACCTTTCCTGCACAAACTGATAGGAAGAGCAGCTTTCGCCCAGATGTCACAATTCATTGAAGATAACTCTATACTTTCAGACTACCCAAACTGGATTCCAACCAGGAAGAAGCGCTGAATCTGCCCTCATGGCCATCTGGGATGATCTTAAAGACACAATATACTGCAGTGTACTTGCTTCACTACTTCTCTTGGATCTCTCAGTTCCCTTTGACACAGTTGTCCATAACACCCTAATACAAAGACTCTACGAAGCCGGCATAGATGGTACTGCTCTCGAATGGATCACATCCTACCTTCAAAACAGAACTAATGTCATCCATACTCCCCCTTTCTCATTTAAACCCTACTTAACAAAAGCAAATTCCTTAAAATCATCTCACCCATGTTTTTCAACATCTACATGATGTCTTTACCTGCAATGATCAAAGAATTTCAACCCACATGTTATAACTATGCAGATAACACACAAATACTGCTTAGACTGGAATGCCCCAAATACATTGGAAACTCACAAATCTTCAGTTGCCTCAGAGCCGTTGATCAGTGGATGACATGGAGCCATCTCAAACTGAATGCTTCCAAACAGAAATACTCATGTGGTGATTGGAATAATTATGACCCACTCTGCACCTGGCCTGATGATCTGGGACCACCTCCTAAGTACAGCAAGAAACCTTGGAATTACCATGGACTCCAAGTTAATAATGAATGCTCAAGTGGACAAATTAGCAGGATCAAGCTTCATCACCATGAAAACTCTGTGACGCATCTTCCCCCACCATGGATTTCCACACAAGGTGCAGACTACTATCTCTCTTGTACTATCTAAACTGGATTATGCCAACGGCCTCTACCATAGATCATCTCTATCTACAATGAAAACACTACAACGCATTCGGAACTTGGCTGCCAGACTACTCCTACATGTAAAGCCCAAAGACGACATATACCCTGCCTAGAGGGCCCTACATTGGTTACATGATTCCAGATGTTTCACCTTCAAGCTTCTTTTTATCACCCGCAAAAAAATACATGGAACAGGACCACTTAAAATCACTAAATACACTCAACAAAGAAACCTCTGCTCAAGATTGGCACCCTGCCTCAAAACACCACCATATAAGAAAAAGACAATAGATGGTACATGTTTCACTGTTCACGGGCTAAACTAAGGAATTCATTACCCCCAAATATAAGATCCACAGATAACTATCTTGTCTTCAGAAGACTACTCAAGAGTTGACTCTTTCCTACATGACTAACTCACTCAAACAGCAATGGACTGCCAATCCCTGTGCATGTAAGAATTCAATATTCTGTTTATACGTATGTATCTCAATATGTGAATTTCTTCGTAGAAATATGTATACTAACTATTTTATCTTAAAATATATACATACTCTTTAGGCCTGTTTAACACATGTATATTTTATCTATGGTTAAATGTGTATATGTATGTATATGTATGTGTAGGTGTATGAAGGTGGATATTACCTAGTGGCGGGTGCCACTAGGTATTTATAGTTACGACCTAGTTCTATAGAAAAAGTGTTTTTTGTTTTGTTAATAACTTTGGCACAGTTTGATGAATCTTCATGAAGTTTTCCAAAAATTAATGGTGCTCACTTCAGCTTTCAGTTTCCGGGTGAGCAGTCAAGCGTGGGCCGCGAAAAAGAGGGGGTCCCAAAATGCATTTTCCCCATTCATTTTTTTATAGGGATTTTGAACAGCAATAGCGCCCAAACCACTGAATGGAATCATACCAAATTTGGCAGAAAGGTAGCTCTTGGTCTAGAAAGAGCCCTTTTTGTTATTTGGTGTAAATCTGTTCAGTAGTTTTAGAGGAATTAAAGAACATTCAAAATTATATATATAGTGTTGCAAAGGCTTTGCAAACCCCCACCCTGGTCTCGTGCTGAGATCTGATTGGCTGCCAACAATTCAACAAGAAGTGTTGACAGCCATGTTGGAACTTAGCTTCAGCTGAGTCCCAGGAAAAAAGATTTTAAAAAAGAAAAGGGGCCAGGGAAGGGACACCCTGATCCCTTAGCTCTGGTGCTGAGGTCCTAGAGGGACCCTCCAGTTCTAAAAAGCATTTCCTTTTTATAATTTTTGCAATGATTTGCGGCGGATCCAGTGAAAATAAAAAAATAAAGCAAGCATGGGCTCCCGCGCTTGCTAATTCTGAAGCCATAACAGCTCCCACCAAGCAAAAGCAAACAAAGTCTGGTTTCTGACAGCAGGCAGGGAAACAGATGAAAACATTGCTCCCAGAAGCAGTAGCTGCTACTTAAAGCAACTCCCTGCTTCTGGGAGCAATGTCGGCTCCCACAGGACATGGGGAGCTGGCTAGGACCGCATGGGCCTTGAGGCTCTGTACGTGGTACTGTCACTCTCGTTTCATCCCATAGTGGGATATATATATATATATACATTCATTGCAATGGCCTCTCCATGCAATGACTACAAAAAAAAACAACAACACTATAGTAAGAAAGTCAGCTATGGCATAATGATTATGGTCACAGACCCGCAAACTGAAATTTGAGGGTTCTAGTCCAGGTGTGTCGGAGGTCATTTCCATACTTTCATTTATTTGAAATTTTAAAAGTTTAAGGTTCATATAGAAAGGTTTTAATTGATAAGTACATTTTTATTTTCAATTTGTCCAGAAATATCTAATTCTAAGTATATCATTCACCAAAGCCTAAAAAACTCTCTCTCTCTCTCTCCCTCTCTCTCTCTCTCTCTCTCTCCCCCAATTTCTTTTTCAATCTCTTTCTCCCACTCACACACCCACTCGAACCCCTACACACCCACTCACTGACCCACTCAGACACTCACAAACCCACTCACAGATCCACTCAGACCCTTGTGTACCCACTCACAGACATACTCAGACATTTACGCACCCATTCACAGACCTACTGAAACCCTCACACACAAACTCACAGACCCATAAAAACAATGACACACCCACTAAGACACTGATGCACCCACTCCCACTCCCATACCCAGACACTCACACACCTACTCACAGACCCACTCAGTCTATCACAGACCCACTCACAGACCCACTGTAACCCTCAAACACCCACTCACAGACCCACACAGACACTGATGCACCCATTCTCACACCCAGACAGACACTCTCACAGCCATTCTCACCCCCAGGTACACCCTTTCACACCTATTCTCACACCCAAAGAGACAGGCCGTGACTATCTCCTGCCACGCATGGCCAAAGGGCCATGCACAACGTGGGTTTGGGTGGTTAGAGAGTTGGCCGCAGGGTCTGGCTGCAGGCTAGGCCCTGCAGCCAACGGTGGTTGTATTAACTTATAGTAATGAAAATTACTTTACCTTAAAAAAATATAGAAAATTACCGAAAAACCTAAGGTTACAGGAACATTGTAGTTACGAAATAGAATTTGTATTTTCAAGTGAAACAGAGAAATTCACTTGAAAATACAAATACTTAAAAAAACAAAGGTTACAGGAATGTTATAGTAAGGCTCACATTTTAAACATACCAAACCATAGAAAGTTATAGTTAGAGTTATCTCAAGTAACTATAACTCGTGCCCTTAGGTAACTACAACTCGCGCCCTCACTATGCACTGCTAATTACCCCACAAATTACGACACTTATGACATCTTTGATAACATATTTGATAATATCAATGTAATATTTGCAGTAAAATGTTTGATCAGGTAACTGTGCATGGCAGTAGAGCGAGTTATAGATACCTCAGGGCATGAGTTTCGCTTCAGCGCCTCATAAAAGGCACAAGAAGAATAAGAAGTCGAAGAGTGCCTTGACCTCTTCTTGTCCTTCGGGTGATAAGACAAAGAAACTTTGGCGTTTGAGGCATTGCTCTTGGGAGTCTATGCCTGGGTGGACTTTGCGCCTCCCTCCTTTTCTGAGAACCATAGCAACCCGCTCAACTTAATGAATATTACAAGGCCATGTGCTTTATTTTTGAGCTGGTTGACCCCTTCAGAGTGCCTTTGGGCCTTCGACACCAGCAGCTTCGGCCTTGGTTTCAATGGGCCCCCATGGGTCCAATCAAGGATCCAGTCTGGCATCTGTCATGCCATGCAACCTTCCTCAATGTCGTTACTGATGCTCCCGGTGCCGATGTCGCCCATCAGTAACGCCAACCCCATTTGGATCCCTGAATCCATCATGGAGTGGAGTTGACCAACGCTGACTCCGGAGCCAACAGGATCCATGTGTCCTAGGTTGGTGCCTCAGCCTTATTCGGAAGGGCTAGGCCTTGGAGAAGAATGGAAGGAGTCACTGGACTCTTTAGAATACCTGTGTGAAGATCAGGACATGGACTGGTGAGAGGAACTGGGTGACACCAGCATGCTTTCTCCCCCTACCGTGGTTATGGAGAAGGAGGCTACATATACTATGGTAGTGAAGAGGGTGACTGAGGTCCTGGACCTCGAGTTACCCTCGGTGGCTGTCAAAGCTAACATCTTGATGGAAGTGCTACAGCTGAGAGCTTCCTCTTCTGATCCCCTGCTCCCTTTCAATGAAGCACTGAAAGATGTCCTACTGGGAACCTGGTCCACGCCCAGCACAGGGGCTCCTGTGAATAGGACGATTGCCCGTCGCCACTGCCCCACCCCAGGGGACCCAAATTTCCATAACAAACACCCCATCCTGGAAAGCTTGGTGGTCCACTTACCATGGCACATTCCCTGCCTCACCCTTGGACAGGGAATTGAAGAGGCTGGATAGCTTTGGTACGAAGATGTTTTCTTTCACCAGCCTTGCATTGCATTCAGTGAACACCGCATGCTTATTGGGTCTCTGTCCCCACACACTGTGTGATACGGTTGAGCAAGTGCTGCCACAGGTCCTAGAGGACACCCAGGCAATTCGCTCCTGAGCTGTCAAGGATGGGAGAGACAGAGCCAAGTCCACTATTCACTGTGGTTTAGATATAACCGACTTGAGGGGCAGAGCGGTTTCCACGACAGTGGCGCTAACATGCTATTCCTGGCTGAGAAGCTCTGGCTTTTCAGGGGATATCCAAGTTTCCCTCATTAAGATGCAACTGTTTATTTGGAGTCAAGTCAGTTTCAGCGCTGGAGTACTTTCAGAACTCATGGGCTATGGCCAAGTCCTTGTGCCTCTCAGCTGCCCAGCATCAACCTCAGTCTGTCTTTCACAGCTACAGAATGGGGTATTCAACCATGCCAGGCCTACACCAGCCACCTTACTATGCACACTTTTCAGCCAATCTGGGGGCATGGTTCTTACTGACCAGCAGTCTGCTACAAGCACCACTACCCCCCACAGCTGCAGCCTGTAAACCCTGCTAATCTTGCCCTTCAAGATCATGGGCTTCCATTTGGTGGGAGAATCTACCATCATCTCCACCAATGGAATTCCATAACATCAGACAGGTGGGTCTTCCAGATCATTCGGAGGGGCTACTCCCTCCCCTTTGAATCTACTCCTCTCTCCATATCTCCATCTTATGACTGGCTGACGGAGGATCATCTGTCCTTGCTCGCGAGGAATTCAAGCCTCTTTTGGCCTAGGGAGCCACAGAGATAGTTCCAGGGCCAGAAGTAGGCTGTGGTTGCTATTCCAGCTTCTTCTGGTCCCCAAAAAAGGACAAGGGTCTTTGGGGGTTATTCTAACTTTGGAGGAGGTGTTAATCCGTCCCAAAAGTGACGGAAAAGTGACGGATTTACCACCAGCCGTATTACGAGTCCATTATATCCTATGGAACTCGTAATACGGCTGGTGGTATATCCGTCACTTTACCGTCACTTTTGGGACGGATTAACACTCCTCCAAAGTTAGAATAACCCCCTTTGTCCTTTCTTAGATCACCGAACCCTCTACTTCTTCCTGAGAAAGGAGAAATTCAAGATGCTCACATTGGCTCACGTCTTGACTGCTCTGGATCCTAAACCATGAATGGTAGTGTTGTAGGATCGCATTAGCACCTAGGTTGGACACTCTTATTTTAGCATTAGGCCCATAGTTTGTGAGTTTTACATTCATATGCACTTTATTCGTTTTCATATTTTTTAGCACAGCCTGCTTTTAGCTTGTTGTTTTTGTATTTTAATCATCTGCTTCATTCCAGGAAGTCAGAGTTGTTCCTGCTGCACACTTTATCAGCCGCTTGTACCTCTTGTACTCTGTGCCCAGTTCAAGGCTGTCATGTATGATACAGGATATGCTACCTCATATTGTCAGTTCAGGATCCAGTCCCTATTTTCTAGACACATCAACACGCAAGGCCTGTTCTTGGAATCTTGTATGGGTTATTATATAAATAATAAATAGGCCAAAGAGGGTCAGAGGGCATTCCAGCCATGACTGTCCTGGGACGCACACCATGCCACAGACAGCCTGGCTTATCCTGGCACTGATTGCCATTCAGACAATAGGCAGACCCTTGCCATTCTATTCAGGTATGGGTTCGGAGTTACTCCCTTAGATAGGGACAGGCAGAAGTATTACAACCATTATGCTCTTAGATCTAGACATGGGGTTTAGGCAGGAACCTGTATGCTTTCTAGAATTGTAGAAAAGGGTAGGGCTGTTTATCTCCTTTACACTGTTTGGAATCGTGATTACCATATTGTGTTTAATCTGCTTTATTAGCGCAGCTCAAGCTTTTTATACTAGGATGCAGTTGCTTCAATAAATGTTTTGAAATCCAGTTTGCATCTTGTGTCCTTTTCTGGCATGTGCAAGTCACTGAGTAACTGAGCAAAAGGTGTATGATCTGTTTCCATGACTTCCCTGAGGAGTCAGAGTGTCAGATTTAGGTTGCCATGAATCACCTTTTCCTTTCCAGATTTGGGTGAGGCACTGTGGGCTAGCCAGGGGTCAGGCGGCAGCTTCCAAAGTGGTGTAGTGTTGACTTAGTCTCCCACACTCGGTGGTGCTGCTGCCCATAGGCACAGTCATATTACCATAATAGGAACCACACAACGCCTATTCTCACATCCCTGTCCTGCCTGTCTTCAAAGGTTACTTGCGGTTCAGGGTAGGCCAAGAGCACTTTCAGATTCCCATGCTCCCTTTCGGCCTAACCAGTTCCCCTCGGGTGTTCACCTCGGGTCAGGTATGACTTTGGAATGTTTACAGTGACCCCCGCGAATGCAGGAGTTCTGCCGTAGTCTGGAGTTGGGAGGTGAAAGTCAGGGGAAAGTCTCCGAAATGGTCCAGATCTTGGAGGGAACTGCAAAGGACCTGCAGTGGTGGCTAACAAACCATGATTGAGTCAGAGGCAGATCCCGCTATCTTCTTCAATAAGATCTCACAGTAGTGACAGATGCATCACTCCTGGTATGGGGGGGGCACCTGGGAGAGGTGGGGATCAGACCACTCTTGTCTTAAGCAGAATACAGACTCCACATAAACATGCTGGAGGTCTGTGATATCCAACTGGCTTTGAAGGCCTTTCTACCCTCCCTAAAGGGAAGGCTAGTGAAGGTGTTCATGTACAACACCACCTCCACGTGGTACTGTAACTAACAGGGCTGGGTGGGCTCATAGACTCTCTGTCAAGAGGCTCTGCATCTCTTGACATGGCTGGAACAGGGCATTTCCCTGATAGTTCGAAATCTCTGGCAGGTTCCCTGAACGCTAGAGTAGACAAACTCAAACATCGATGCCTAGCGGATAATGAGTGGCGTCTCCACCCGGAGATGGCACAAGGTCTCTTTCAGCAGTGCAGATAGCCTTGGTTAGATTTGTTTGCCTCTGCCGAGAATGTGGAAAGTCAGCAATTTGAGTCCTCGAGTTTCCAAGGCAACTCTTCCTTGGTGTGACAGATGCCATCTTCCTCAGAGTCTGCACAATGAGATTTGTGGTCCACCTCCATGCATCTCTAACTCAGCTTTTTAAAATTCCCTGGGTTTTACAGAGACCATGCGAGGGGTAGAGTAGTGGGAAGGGAACAGCAGGGAAAGAAATCTGAAAAGGGAAAGGTTAATGGGAAATAATAATGAACACCATTTGCTGATAATCAACGATGTCTCATAGAAATTAACAATGATTTCTGAATGTGTTCTCAGGCCTCTGCAAGTATGTTAAATCCACATACTAATAGAAACAATATTAACAGTGTTTTCCAGTCAGACATGGCCAAGACTTATAGCAAGAATTATGGAAAGTATCTGTTCCTTAAACAAAAACACATTCTGCTTAGTGCTATCGCTAATTCAGTTAACTTACAGGAGAAAAGGTATAGCTCCAAAGCTGTTATACCGCAAATAGACACACACACGATTAAATGCTTCAAAACAATGGTGAAACGATTCAGTGTAACTAGAGAAACCTTTTAGTTAGCCTTTTCTGCATAATTATAATGTAAATCCAAGTTCCTCTCAAGAGAGTTTACTGCGATAAAACAAGACCTGCTCAGGTCGACAACACTTTATCTTGGAGGAGCAACAAGAACAATAAGTTCAAACAAAGCACCAAGAGCGCCTCATGGGAATTAAAATGTCTTATGATAAACTGAAGCATTTTATCAGGAAGTATGATTTCCTCTTTTTTTAATCAAATCTGAATGCCCAGAAACTATCTGTGCCAGAATGTGCTAGTAGAATAAAATGAAGAACTCACCACCAGGAAAATAGGAGGCCAACCTGACAAGCAGAGGCCCTGTTTCTGTACCTCTAACCAACAGGCGTTCAGGGACTTGTCCACATACACCTGTGTGGCTTCTCTCAAAGGATGTACCCTCCCCTGATAGTTTAGCATTTGTGTAGTGTGGGGAGGTAGCAAGTGACAAGACTACAGCTACCAGGAGGCCATGTTTCTGTACCTCTAACCAACAGGCCTTCCTGCACATGTCCATATACACCTGTGTGCCATCTCTCAAATGATGTACTCTCCACTGGGAATTAGTGGTCTACATATCATGACGTGTCTGTCTACCTTGCTTGCTGTTGTCCTAGTATCCCAAAATGAAACTATTGAGGACAGTAATGACACCTTACCAAGTGTGCACATCAAATGTTCCTAAGGCATTAACCCCTTCGCTGCCAGGCCTTTTCCCCCTCCTGTGCCGAGCCTTTTTTTGGCTATTTGGTGCAGTTCGCGCTTAGGCCCTCATACCTTTTTGTTCACATAAGCTACCCACGCCAAATTTGCGTCCTTTTTTTTCCAACATCCTAGGGATTATAGAGGTACCCAGACTTTGTGGGTTCCCCAGAAGGAGGCCAAGAAATTAGCCAAAATACAGTGAAAAATTAGTTTTTTTCAAAAAAATGGGAAAAAGGGGCTGCAGAAGAAGGCTTGTGTTTTTTCCCCTGAAAATGGCATCAACAAAGGGTTTGCAGTGCTAAAATCACAAGCTTCTCAGCTTTCAGGAATAGGCAGACTTGAATCAGAAAACCCAATTTTCCAACACAATGTTGGCATTTTACTGGGACATACCCCATTTTTACGATTTTTTGTGCTTTCAGCCTCCTTCCAGTCAGTGACACAAATGGGCATGAAACCAATGCTGGATGCCAGAAACCGCAACATTTCTGAAAAGTAGACAAGATTCTGAATTCAGCAAGGGGTAATTTAAGGGTTTCCTACAGAAAACAACAACTGAAAAAGAAAAATATTGAAATTGAGGTGAAAAAACCATCAATCTTTCGCTACGTTTTACTCTGTAACTTTTTCCTGCAATGTCAGATTTTCGAAAGCAATATACCGTTACGTCTGCTGGACTCCTCTGGTTGCGGGGATATATAGGGCTTGTAAGTTCATCAAGAACCCTAGGTACCCAGAGCCAATAAATGAGCTGCACCCTGCCGTGCGTTTTCATTTTATACCGGGTATACAGCAATTCATTTGCTGAAATATAAAGAGTGAAAAATAGCTATCAAGAAAACCTTTGTATTTCCAGAAAGGGCACAAGATAAGGTGTTGAGGAGCAGTGGTTATTTGCACATCTCTGAATTCCGGGGTGACCATACTAGCATGTGAATTACAGGGCATTTCTCAAATATATGTCTTTTTTACACACTCTCTTATATTTGGAAGGAAAAAATGTAGAGAAAGACAAGGAACAATAACACTTGTTTTGCTAATCTATGTTCCCCCAAGTCTCCCGATAAAAATGATACCTAACTTGTGTGGGTAGGCCTAGCGCCCGCGACAGGAAACGCCCCAAAACGCAACGTGGACACATCACATTTTTTGAAAGAAAACAGAGGTGTTTTTTGCAAAGTGCCTACCTGTAGATTTTGGCCTCTAGCTCAGCCGGCACCTAGGGAAACCTACCAAACCTGTGCATTTTCGAAAACTAGAGACCTAGGGGAATCCAAGATGGGGTGACTTCTGGGGCTCTGACCAGGTTCTGTTACCCAGAATCCTTTGCAAACCTCAAAATTTGGCTAAAGAAACACGTTTTCCTCACATTTTGGTGACAGATAGTTCTGGAATTAGAGAGGAGCCACAAATTTCCTTCCACCCAGCGTTCCCCCAAGTCTCCTGATAAAAATGATACCTCACTTGTGTGGGTAGGACTAGCGCCCGCGACAGGAAATGCCCCAAAACGCAACGTGGAAACATCAAATTTTTTTAAAGAAAACAGAGGTGTTTTTTGCAAAGTGCCTACCTGTAGATTTTGGCCTCTAGCTCAGCCGGCACCTAGGGAAACCTACCAAACCTGTGTTTTTTTGAAAACTAGAGACCTAGGGGAATCCAAGATGGGGTGACTTGTGGGGCTCTGACCAGGTTCTGTTACCCAGAATCCTTTGCAAACCTCAAAATTTGGCTAAAAAAACACCTTTTCCTCACATTTCGGTGACAGATAGTTCTGGAATTAGAGAGGAGCCACAAATTTCCTTCCACCCAGCGTTCCCCCAAGTCTCCCGATAAAAATGATACCTCACTTGTGTGGGTAGGCCTAGCGCCCGTGACAGGAAACGCCCCAAAACACAACGTGGACACATCACATTTTTTTTAAAGAAAACAGAGGTGTTTTTTGCAAAGTGCCTACCTGTAGATTTTGACCTCTAGCTCAGCCGGCACCTAATGAAACCTAACAAACCTGTGCATTTTTTAAAACTAGAGACCTAGGGGAATCCAAGATGGGGTGACTTGTGGTGCTCTGACCAGGTTCCGTAACCCAGAATCCTTTGCAAACCTCAAAATTTGGCTAATAAAACACATTTTCCTCACATTTCGGTGACAAAAAGTTCTGGCATCTGAGAGGAGCCACAAATTTCCTTCCACCCAGCGTTCCCCCAAGTCTCCCGATAAAAATGATACCTCACTTGTGTGGGTAGGCCTAGCGCCCGCGACAGGAAATGCCCCAAAACACAACGTGGAAACATCACATTTTTTTAAAGAAAACAGAGGTGTTTTTTGCAAAGTGCCTACCTGTAGATTTTGGCCTCTAGCTCAGTCAGCACCTAGGGAAACCTACCAAACCTGAGCATTTTTTTAAACTAGAGACGTAGGGGAATCCAAGATGGGGTGACTTGTGGGGCTCTGACCAGGTTCTGTTACCCAGAATCCTTTGCAAACCTCTAAAGTTGTCTAAAAAAACACTTTTCCTCACATTTTGGTGACAGATAGTTCTGGAATTAGAGAGGAGCCACAAATTTCCTTCCACCCAGCGTTCCCCCAAGTCTCCCGATAAAAATGATACCTCACTTGTGTGGGTGGGCCTAGCGCCCGCAACAGGAAATGCCCCAAAACGCAACGTGGAAACATCACATTTTTTGAAAGAAAACAGAGTTGTTTTTTGCAAAGTGCCTACCTGTAGATTTTGGCCTCTAGCTCAGCCGGCACCTAGGGAAACCTACGAAACCTGTGCATTTTTAAAAACTAGACACCTAGGGGAATCCAAGATGGGGTGACTTGTGGGGCTCTGACCAGGTTCTGTTACCCAGAATCCTTTGCAAACCTCAAAATGTGGCTAAAAAAACACATTTTCCTCACATTTCAGTGACAGAAAGTTCTGGCATCTGAGAGGAGCCACAAATTTCCTTCCACCCAGCGTTCCCCCAAGTCTCCCGATAAAAATGATACCTCACTTGTGTGGGTAGGCCTAGCGCCCGCGAAAGGAAATGCCCCAAAACGCAACGTGGAAACATCACATTTTTTGAAAGAAAACCGAGGTGTTTTTTGCAAAGTGCCTACCTGTAGATTTTGGCCTCTAGCTCAGTCGGCACCTAGGGAAACCTACCAAACCTGAGCATTTTTTAAAACTAGAGACGTAGGGGAATCCAAGATGGGGTGACTTGTGGGGCTCTGACCAGGTTCTGTTACCCAGAATCCTTTGCAAACCTCAAAAGTTGGCTAAAAAAACACTTTTCCTCACATTTTGGTGACAGATAGTTCTGGAATTAGAGAGGAGCCACAAATTTCCTTCCACCCAGCGTTGTCCCAAGTCTCCCGATAAAAATGATACCTCACTTGTGTGGGTAGGCCTAGCGCCCGCGACAGGAAATGCCCCAAAACGCAACGTGGAAACATCACATTTTTTGAAAGAAAACAGAGTTGTTTTTTGCAAAGTGCCTACCTGTAGATTTTGGCCTGTAGCTCAGCCGGCACTTAGGGAAACCTACCAAACCTGTGCATTTTTTAAAACTAGACACCTAGGGGAATCCAAGATGGGGTGACTTGTGGGGCTCTGACCAGGTTCTGTTACCCAGAATCCTTTGCAAACCTCAAAATGTGGCTAAATAAACACATTTTCCTCACATTTCAGTGACAGAAAGTTCTGGAATCTGAGAGGAGCCACAAATTTCCTTCCACCCAGCATTCCCCCAAGTCTCCCGATAAAAATGATACCTCACTTGTGTGGGTAGGCCTAGCGCCCGTGACAGGAAACGCCCCAAAACACAACGTGGACACATCACATTTTTTTAAAGAAAACAGAGGTGTTTTTTGCAAAGTGCCTACCTGTAGATTTTGGCCTCTAGCTCAGCCGGCACCTAAGGAAACTTACCAAACCTGTGCATTTTCGAAAACTAGAGACCTAGGGGAATCCAAGATGGGTTGACTTGTGGGGCTCTGACCAGGTTCTGTTACCAATAATCCTTTGCAAACCTCAAAATTTGGCTAACAAAACACATTTTCCTCACATTTCGGTGACAGAAAGTTCTGGCATCTGAGAGTAGCCACAAATTTCCTTCCACCCAGCGTTCCCCCAAGTCTCCCGATAAAAATGATACCTCACTTGTGTGGGTAGGCCTAGCGCCCGTGACAGGAAACGCCCCAAAACACAACGTGGACACATCACATTTTTTTTAAAGAAAACAGAGGT
Source organism: Pleurodeles waltl (assembly GCF_031143425.1). Lineage (NCBI taxonomy): Eukaryota > Metazoa > Chordata > Amphibia > Caudata > Salamandridae > Pleurodeles > Pleurodeles waltl. Next base: position 1,052,361,856 of record NC_090440.1, read on the forward strand.
GTTTTTTGCAAAGTGCCTACCTGTAGATTTTGGCCTCTAGCTCAGCCGGCACCTAATGAAACCTAACAAACCTGTGCATTTTTTAAAACTAGAGACCTAGGGGAATCCAAGATGGGGTGACTTGTGGTGCTCTGACCAGGTTCCGTAACCCAGAATCCTTTGCAAACCTCAAAATTTGGCTAATAAAACACATTTTCCTCACATTTCGGTGACAAAAAGTTCTGGCATCTGAGAGGAGCCACAAATTTCCTTCCACCCAGCGTTCCCCCAAGTCTCCCGATAAAAATGATACCTCACTTGTGTGGGTAGGCCTAGCGCCCGCGACAGGAAATGCCCCAAAACACAACGTGGAAACATCACATTTTTTTAAAGAAAACAGAGGTGTTTTTTGCAAAGTGCCTACCTGTAGATTTTGGCCTCTAGCTCAGTCAGCACCTAGGGAAACCTACCAAACCTGAGCATTTTTTAAAACTAGAGACGTAGGGGAATCCAAGATGGGGTGACTTGTGGGGCTCTGACCAGGTTCTGTTACCCAGAATCCTTTGCAAACCTCTAAAGTTGTCTAAAAAAACACTTTTCCTCACATTTTGGTGACAGATAGTTCTGGAATTAGAGAGGAGCCACAAATTTCCTTCCACCCAGCGTTCCCCCAAGTCTCCCGATAAAAATGATACCTCACTTGTGTGGGTGGGCCTAGCGCCCGCAACAGGAAATGCCCCAAAACGCAACGTGGAAACATCACATTTTTTGAAAGAAAACAGAGTTGTTTTTTGCAAAGTGCCTACCTGTAGATTTTGGCCTCTAGCTCAGCCGGCACCTAGGGAAACCTACGAAACCTGTGCATTTTTTAAAACTAGACACCTAGGGGAATCCAAGATGGGGTGACTTGTGGGGCTCTGACCAGGTTCTGTTACCCAGAATCCTTTGCAAACCTCAAAATGTGGCTAAAAAAACACATTTTCCTCACATTTCAGTGACAGAAAGTTCTGGCATCTGAGAGGAGCCACAAATTTCCTTCCACCCAGCGTTCCCCCAAGTCTCCCGATAAAAATGATACCTCACTTGTGTGGGTAGGCCTAGCGCCCGCGAAAGGAAATGCCCCAAAACGCAACGTGGAAACATCACATTTTTTGAAAGAAAACCGAGGTGTTTTTTGCAAAGTGCCTACCTGTAGATTTTGGCCTCTAGCTCAGTCGGCACCTAGGGAAACCTACCAAACCTGAGCATTTTTTAAAACTAGAGACGTAGGGGAATCCAAGATGGGGTGACTTGTGGGGCTCTGACCAGGTTCTGTTACCCAGAATCCTTTGCAAACCTCAAAAGTTGGCTAAAAAAACACTTTTCCTCACATTTTGGTGACAGATAGTTCTGGAATTAGAGAGGAGCCACAAATTTCCTTCCACCCAGCGTTGTCCCAAGTCTCCCGATAAAAATGATACCTCACTTGTGTGGGTAGGCCTAGCGCCCGCGACAGGAAATGCCCCAAAACGCAACGTGGAAACATCACATTTTTTGAAAGAAAACAGAGTTGTTTTTTGCAAAGTGCCTACCTGTAGATTTTGGCCTGTAGCTCAGCCGGCACTTAGGGAAACCTACCAAACCTGTGCATTTTTTAAAACTAGACACCTAGGGGAATCCAAGATGGGGTGACTTGTGGGGCTCTGACCAGGTTCTGTTACCCAGAATCCTTTGCAAACCTCAAAATGTGGCTAAATAAACACATTTTCCTCACATTTCAGTGACAGAAAGTTCTGGAATCTGAGAGGAGCCACAAATTTCCTTCCACCCAGCATTCCCCCAAGTCTCCCGATAAAAATGATACCTCACTTGTGTGGGTAGGCCTAGCGCCCGTGACAGGAAACGCCCCAAAACACAACGTGGACACATCACATTTTTTTAAAGAAAACAGAGGTGTTTTTTGCAAAGTGCCTACCTGTAGATTTTGGCCTCTAGCTCAGCCGGCACCTAAGGAAACTTACCAAACCTGTGCATTTTCGAAAACTAGAGACCTAGGGGAATCCAAGATGGGTTGACTTGTGGGGCTCTGACCAGGTTCTGTTACCAATAATCCTTTGCAAACCTCAAAATTTGGCTAACAAAACACATTTTCCTCACATTTCGGTGACAGAAAGTTCTGGCATCTGAGAGTAGCCACAAATTTCCTTCCACCCAGCGTTCCCCCAAGTCTCCCGATAAAAATGATACCTCACTTGTGTGGGTAGGCCTAGCGCCCGTGACAGGAAACGCCCCAAAACACAACGTGGACACATGACATTTTTTTAAAGAAAACAGAGTTGTTTTTTGCAAAGTGCCTACCTGTAGATTTTGGCCTGTAGCTCAGCCGGCACTTAGGGAAACCTACCAAACCTGTGCATTTTTTAAAACTAGACACCTAGGGGAATCCAAGATGGGGTGACTTGTGGGGCTCTGACCAGGTTCTGTTACCCAGAATCCTTTGCAAACCTCAAAATGTGGCTAAATAAACACATTTTCCTCACATTTCAGTGACAGAAAGTTCTGGAATCTGAGAGGAGCCACAAATTTCCTTCCACCCAGCATTCCCCCAAGTCTCCCGATAAAAATGATACCTCACTTGTGTGGGTAGGCCTAGCGCCCGTGACAGGAAACGCCCCAAAACACAACGTGGACACATCACATTTTTTTAAAGAAAACAGAGGTGTTTTTTGCAAAGTGCCTACCTGTAGATTTTGGCCTCTAGCTCAGCCGGCACCTAAGGAAACTTACCAAACCTGTGCATTTTCGAAAACTAGAGACCTAGGGGAATCCAAGATGGGTTGACTTGTGGGGCTCTGACCAGGTTCTGTTACCAATAATCCTTTGCAAACCTCAAAATTTGGCTAACAAAACACATTTTCCTCACATTTCGGTGACAGAAAGTTCTGGCATCTGAGAGTAGCCACAAATTTCCTTCCACCCAGCGTTCCCCCAAGTCTCCCGATAAAAATGATACCTCACTTGTGTGGGTAGGCCTAGCGCCCGTGACAGGAAACGCCCCAAAACACAACGTGGACACATCACATTTTTTTAAAGAAAACAGAGGTGTTTTTTGCAAAGTGCCTACCTGTAGATTTTGGCCTCTAGCTCAGCCGGCACCTAAGGAAACCTACCAAACCTGTGCATTTTTGAAAACTAGAGACCTAGGGGAATCCAAGATGGGGTGACTTGTGGGGCTCTGACCAGGTTCTGTTACCCAGAATCCTTTGCAAACCTCAAAATTTGGCTAACAAAACACATTTTCCTCACATTTCGGTGACAGAAAATTCTGGCATCTGAGAGAAGCCACAAATTTCCTTCCACCCAGCGTTCCCCCAAGTCTCCCGATAAAAATGATACCTCACTTGTGTGGGTAGGCCTAGCGCCCGCGACAGGAAATGCCCCAAAACGCAACGTGGAAACATCACATTTTTTGAAAGATAACAGAGGTGTTTTTTGCAAAGTGCCTACCTGTAGATTTTGGCCTCTAGCTCAGCCGGCACCTAGGGAAACCTACCAAACCTGTGCATTTTTTAAAACTAGACACCTAGGGGAATCCAAAATGGGGTGACTTGTGGGGCTCTGACCAGGTTCTGTTACCCAGAATCCTTTGCAAACCTCAAAATTTGGCTAAAAAAACATATTTTCCTCACATTTCGGTGACAGAAAGTTCTGGAATCTGAGAGGAGCCACAAATTTCCTTCCACCCAGCATTCCCCCAAGTCTCCCGATAAAAATGATACCTCACTTGTGTGGGTAGGCCTAGCGCCCGTGACAGGAAACGCCCCAAAACACAACGTGGACACATCACATTTTTTTAAAGAAAACAGAGGTGTTTTTTGCAAAGTGCCTACCTGTAGATTTTGGCCTCTAGCTCAGCCGGCACCTAAGGAAACCTACCAAACCTGTGCATTTTTGAAAACTAGAGACCTAGGGGAATCCAAGATGGGGTGACTTGTGGGGCCCTGACCAGGTTCTGTTACCCAGAATCCTTTGCAAACCTCAAAATTTGGCTAAAAAAACACATTTTCTTCACATTTCGGTGACAGAAAGTTCTGGCATCTGAGAGGAGCCACAAATTTCCTTCCACCCAGCATTCCCCCAAGTCTCCGATAAAAATGATACCTCACTTGTGTGGGTAGGCCTAGCGCCCGCGACAGGAAATGCCCCAAAACGCAACGTGGAAACATCAAATTTTTTGAAAGAAAACAGAGGTGTTTTTTGCAAAGTGCCTACCTGTAGATTTTGGCCTCTAGCTCAGCCAGCACCTAGGGAAACCTACCAAACCTGTGCATTTTTGAAAACTAGAGACCTAGGGGAATCCATGATGGGGTGACTTGTGGGGCTCTGACCAGGTTCTGTTACCCAGAATCCTTTGCAAACCTCAAAACTTGGCTAAAAAAACACATTTTCCTCACATTTCGGTGACAGAAAGTTCTGGAATCTGAGAGGAGCCACAAATTTCCTTCCACCCAGCATTCCCCCAAGTCTCCCGATAAAAATGATACCTCACTTGTGTGGGTAGGCCTAGCGCCCGTGACAGGAAACGCCCCAAAACACAACGTGGACACATCACATTTTTTGAAAGAAAACAGAGGTGTTTTTTGCAAAGTGCCTACCTGTAGATTTTGGCCTCTAGCTCAGTCGGCACCTAGGGAAACCTACCAAACCTGAGCATTTTTGAAAACTAGAGACGTAGGGGAATCCAAGATGGGGTGACCTGTGGGGCTCTGACCAGGTTCTGTTACCCAGAATCCTTTGCAAACCTCTAAAGTTGGCTGAAAAAACACTTTTCCTCACATTTTGGTGACAGATAGTTCTGGCATCTGAGAGGAGCCACAAATTTCCTTCCACCCAGCGTTCCCCCAAGTCTCCCGATAAAAATGATACCTCACTTGTGTGGGTAGGCCTAGCGCCCGCGACAGGAAATGCCCCAAAACGCAACGTGGAAACATCACATTTTTTGAAAGAAAACAGAGGTGTTTTTTGCAAAGTGCCTACCTGTAGATTTTGGCCTCTAGCTCAGCCGGCACCTAAGGAAACCTACCAAACCTGTGCATTTTCGAAAACTAGAGACCTAGGGGAATCCAAGATGGGGTGACTTGTGGGGCTCTGACCAGGTTCTGTTACCAAGAATCCTTTGCAAACCTCAAAATTTGGCTAACAAAACAGTTTTTCCTCACATTTCGGTGACAGAAAGTTCTGGCATCTGAGAGGAGCCACAAATTTCCTTCCACCCAGTGTTCCCCCAAGTCTCCCGATAAAAATGATACCTCACTTGTGTGGGTAGGCCTAGCGCCCGCGACAGGAAATGCCCCAAAACGCAACGTGGAAACATCACATTTTTTGAAAGATAACAGGGGTGTTTTTTGCAAAGTGCCTACCTGTAGATTTTGGCCTCTAGCTCAGCCGGCACCTAGGGAAACCTACCAAACCTGTGCATTTTTGAAAACTAGACACCTAGGGGAATCCAAAATGGGGTGACTTGTGGGGCTCTGACCAGGTTCTGTTACCCAGAATCCTTTGCAAACCTCAAAATTTGGCTAAAAAAACACATTTTCCTCACATTTCGGTGACAGAAAGTTCTGGAATCTGAGAGGAGCCACAAATTTCCTTCCACCCAGCATTCCCCCAAGTCTCCCGATAAAAATGATACCTCACTTGTGTGGGTAGGCCTAGCGCCCGTGATAGGAAACGCCCCAAAACACAACGTGGACACATCACATTTTTTGAAAGAAAACAGAGGTGTTTTTTGCAAAGTGCCTACCTGTAGATTTTGGCCTCTAGCTCAGCCGGCACCTAAGGAAACTACCAAACCTGTGCATTTTTGAAAACTAGAGACCTAGGGGAATCCAAGATGGGGTGACTTGTGGGGCTCTGACCAGGTTCTGTTACCCAGAATCCTTTGCAAACCTCAAAATGTGGCTAAAAAAAAAAAATTTCCTCACATTTCGGTCACAGAAAGTTCTGGAATCTCAGAGGAGCCACAAATTTCCATCCACCCAGCATTCCCCCAAGTCTCCCGATAAAAATGATACCTCACTTGTGTGGGTAGGCCTAGCGCCCGTGACAGGAAACGCCCCAAAACACAACGTGGACACATCACATTTTTTGAAAGAAAACAGAGGTGTTTTTTGCAAAGTGCCTACCTGTAGATTTTGGCCTCTAGCTCAGCCGGCACCTAAGGAAACCTACCAAACCTGTGCATTTTCGAAAACTAGAGACCTAGGGGAATCCAAGATGGGGTGACTTGTGGGGCTCTGACCAGGTTCTGTTACCCAGAATCCTTTGCAAACCTCAAAATTTGGCTAACAAAACACATTTTCCTCACATTTCAGTGACAGAAAGTTCTGGCATCTGAGAGGAGCCACAAATTTCCTTCCACCCAGCGTTCCCCCAAGTCTCCCGATAAAAATGATACCTCACTTGTGTGGGTAGGCCTAGCGCCCGCGACAGGAAATGCCCCAAAACGCAACGTGGAAACATCACATTTTTTTAAAGATAACAGAGGTGTTTTTTGCAAAGTGCCTACCTGTAGATTTTGGCCTCTAGCTCAGCCGGCACCTAGGGAAACCTACCAAACCTGTGCATTTTTGAAAACTAGACACCTAGGGGAATACAAAATGGGGTGACTTGTGGGGCTCTGACCAGGTTCTGTTACCCAGAATCCTTTGCAAACCTCAAAATTTGGCTAAAAAAACACATTTTCCTCACAATTCGGTGACAGAAAGTTCTGGAATCTGAGAGGAGCCACAAATTTCCTTCCACCCAGCATTCCCCCAAGTCTCCCGATAAAAATGATACCTCACTTGTGTGGGTAGGCCTAGCGCCCGTGACAGGAAACGCCCCAAAACACAACGTGGACACATCAAATTTTTTGAAAGAAAACAGAGGTGTTTTTTGCAAAGTGGCTACCTGTAGATTTTGGCCTCTAGCTCAGCCGGCACCTAAGGAATCCTACCAAACCTGTGAATTTTTGAAAACTAGAGACCTAGGGGAATCCAAGATGGGGTGACTTGTGGGGCTCTGACCAGGTTCTGTTACCCAGAATCCTTTGCAAACCTCAAAATTTGGTTAAAAAAAACAAATTTTCCTCACATTTCGGTGACAGAAAGTCCTGGCATCTGAGAGGAGCCACAAATTTCCTTCCACCCAGCGTTCCCCCAAGTCTCCCGATAAAAATGATACCTCACTTGTGTGGGTAGGCCTAGCGCCCGCGACAGGAAATGCCCCAAAACGCAACGTGGAAACATCAAATTTTTTGAAAGAAAACAGAGGTGTTTTTTGCAAAGTGCCTACCTGTAGATTTTGGCCTCTAGCTCAGCCGGCACCTAGGGAAACCTACCAAACCTTTGCATTTTTGAAAACTGGAGACGTAGGGGAATCCATGATGGGGTGACTTGTGGGGCTTTGACCAGGTTCTGTTACCCAGAATCCTTTGCAAACCTCAAAATTTGGCTAAAAAAACACATTTTCCTCACATTTCGGTGACAGAAAGTTGTGGAATATGAGAGGAGCCACAAATTTCCTTCCACCCAGCATTCCCCCAAGTCTCCCGATAAAAATGATACCTCACTTGTGTGGGTAGGCCTAGCGCCCGTGACATGAAACGCCCCAAAACACAACGTGGACACATCACATTTTTTTAAAGAAAACAGAGGTGTTTTTTGCAAAGTGCCTACCTGTAGATTTTGGCCTCTAGCTCAGCCGGCACCTAAGGAAACCTACCAAACCTGTGCATTTTCGAAAACTAGAGACCTAGGGGAATCCAAGATGGGGTGACTTGTGGGGCTCTGACCAGGTTCTGTTACCCAGAATCCTTTGCAAACCTCAAAATTTGGCTCAAAAAACACATTTTCCTCACATTTCGGTGACAGAAAGTTCTGGAATATGAGAGGAGGCACAAATTTCCTTCCACCGAGCGTTCCACCAAGTCTCCCGATAAAAATGATACCTCACTTGTGTGGGTAGGCCTAGCGCCCGTGACAGGAAACGCCCCAAAACACAACGTGGACACATCACATTTTTTTAAACAAAACAGAGGTGTTTTTTGCAAAGTGCCTACCTGTGGGTTTTGGCCTCTAGCTCAGCCGGCACCTAGGGAAACCTATGAAACCTGAGCATTTTTGAAAACTAGAGACCTAGGGGAATCCAAGATGGGGTGACTTGTGGGGCTCTGACCAGGTTCTGTTACCCAGAATCCTTTGCAAACCTCAAAATGTGGCTAAAAAAACACATTTTCCTCACATTTCGGTGACAGAAAGTTCTGGAATCTGAGAGGAGCCACAAATTTCCTTCCACCCAGCATTCCCCCAAGTGTCCCGATAAAAATGATACCTCACTTGTGTGGGTAGGCCTAGTGCCCGTGACAGGAAACGCCCCAAAACACAACGTGGACACATCACGTTTTTTGAAAGAAAAAAGAGGTATTTCTTGCAAAGTGCCTACCTGTAGATTTTGGCCTCTAGCTCAGCCGGCACCTAAGGAAACCTACCAAATCTGTGCATTTTTGAAAACTAGAGACCTAGGGGAATCCAAGATGGGGTGACTTGTGGGGCTCTGACCAGGTTCTGTTACCCAGAATCCTTTGCAAACCTCAAAATTTGGCTAACAAAACACATTTTCCTCACATTTCAGTGACAGAATGTTCTGGCATCTGAGAGGAGCCACAAATTTCCTTCCACCCAGCGTTCCCCCAAGTCTCCCGATAAAAATGATACCTCACTTGTGTGGGTAGGCCTAGCGCCCGCGACAGGAAATGCCCCAAAACGCAACGTGGAAACATCACATTTTTTGAAAGATAACAGAGGTGTTTTTTGCAAAGTGCCTACCTGTAGATTTTGGCCTCTAGCTCAGCCGGCACCTAGGGAAACCTACCAAACCTGTGCATTTTTGAAAACTAGACACCTAGGGGAATCCAAAATGGGGTGACTTGTGGGGCTCTGACCAGGTTCTGTTACCCAGAATCCTTTGCAAACCTCAAAATTTGGCTAAAAAAACACATTTTCCTCACATTTCGGTGACAGAAAGTTCTGGAATCTGAGAGGAGCCACAAATTTCCTTCCACCCAGCATTCCCCCAAGTCTCCCGATAAAAATGATACCTCACTTGTGTGGGTAGGCCTAGCGCCCGTGACAGGAAACGCCCCAAAACACAACGTGGACACATCACATTTTTTGAAAGAAAACAGAGGTGTTTTTTGCAAAGTGGCTACCTGTAGATTTTGGCCTCTAGCTCAGCCGGCACCTAAGGAATCCTACCAAACCTGTGAATTTTTGAAAACTAGAGACCTAGGGGAATCCAAGATGGGGTGACTTGTGGGGCTCTGACCAGGTTCTGTTACCCAGAATCCTTTGCAAACCTCAAAATTTGGTTAAAAAAAACACATTTTCCTCACATTTCGGTGACAGAAAGTCCTGGCATCTGAGAGGAGCCACAAATTTCCTTCCACCCAGCGTTCCCCCAAGTCTCCCGATAAAAATGATACCTCACTTGTGTGGGTAGGCCTAGCGCCCGCGACAGGAAATGCCCCAAAACGCAACGTGGAAACATCAAATTTTTTTAAAGAAAACAGAGGTGTTTTTTGCAAAGTGCCTACCTGTAGATTTTGGCCTCTAGCTCAGCCGGCACCTAGGGAAACCTACCAAACCTTTGCATTTTTGAAAACTGGAGACGTAGGGGAATCCATGATGGGGTGACTTGTGGGGCTTTGACCAGGTTCTGTTACCCAGAATCCTTTGCAAACCTCAAAATTTGGCTAAAAAAACACATTTTCCTCACATTTCGGTGACAGAAAGTTCTGGAATCTGAGAGGAGCCACAAATTTCCTTCCACCCAGCATTCCCCCAAGTCTCCCGATAAAAATGATACCTCACTTGTGTGGGTAGGCCTAGCGCCCGTGACAGGAAACGCCCCAAAACACAACGTGGACACATCACATTTTTTTAAAGAAAACAGAGGTGTTTTTTGCAAAGTGCCTACCTGTAGATTTTGGCCTCTAGCTCAGCCGGCACCTAAGGAAACCTACCAAACCTGTGCATTTTCGAAAACTAGAGACCTAGGGGAATCCAAGATGGGGTGACTTGTGGGGCTCTGACCAGGTTCTGTTACCCAGAATCCTTTGCAAACCTCAAAATTTGGCTCAAAAAACACATTTTCCTCACATTTCGGTGACAGAAAGTTCTGGAATATGAGAGGAGGCACAAATTTCCTTCCACCGAGCGTTCCACCAAGTCTCCCGATAAAAATGATACCTCACTTGTGTGGGTAGGCCTAGCGCCCGTGACAGGAAACGCCCCAAAACACAACGTGGACACATCACATTTTTTTAAACAAAACAGAGGTGTTTTTTGCAAAGTGCCTACCTGTGGGTTTTGGCCTCTAGCTCAGCCGGCACCTAGGGAAACCTATGAAACCTGTGCATTTTTGAAAACTAGAGACCTAGGGGAATCCAAGATGGGGTGACTTGTGGGGCTCTGACCAGGTTCTGTTACCCAGAATCCTTTGCAAACCTCAAAATTTGGCTAACAAAACACATTTTCCTCATATTTCGGTAACAGAAAGTTCTGGAATCTGAGAGGAGCCACAAATTTCCTTCCACCCAGCGTTCCCCCAAGTCTTTCGATAAAAATGATACCTCACTTGTGTGGGTAGGCCTAGAGCCCGCGACAGGAAATGGCCCAAAACACAACGTGGACACATCACATTTTTTCATAGAAAACAGTGCCTACCTGTGGATTTTGGCCTCTAGCTCAGCCGGCACCTGGGGAAACCTAGCAAACCAGCGCATTTTTGAAAACTAGAAACCCAGGGGAATCCAAGATGGGGTGAGTTGTGGGGCTCTGACCAGCATCTGTTACCCAGAATCCTTTGCAAACCTCAAAATTTGGCTACAAAAACACGTTTTCCTCACATTTCGGTGACAGAAAGTTCTGGAATCTGAGAGGAGCCACAAATTTCCTTCCACCCAGCGTTCCCCCAAGTCTCCCGATAGAAATGATACCTCACTTGTGTGGGTAGGCCTAGCGCCCGCAACAGGAAATGGCCCAAAACACAACGTGGACACATCACATTTTTTCATAGAAAACAGTGCCTACCTGTGGACTTTGGCCTCTAGCTCAGCCGGCACCTGGGGAAACCTAGCAAACCAGCGCATTTTTGAAAACTAGAAACCTAGGGGAATCCAAGATGGGGTGACTTGTGGGGCTCTGACCAGGTTCTGTTACCCAGAATCCTTTGCAAACCTCAAAATTTGGCTAAAAAAACACATTTTCCTCACATTTCGGTGACAGAAAGTTCTGGAATCTGAGAGGAGCCACAAATTTCCTTCCACCGAGCGTTCCACCAAGTCTCCCGATAAAAATGATACCTCACTTGTGTGGGTAGGCCTAGCGCCCGCGACAGGAAATGCCCCAAAACGCAACGTGGAAACATCAAATTTTTTGAAAGAAAACAGAGGTGTTTTTTGCAAAGTGCCTACCTGTAGATTTTGGCCTCTAGCTCAGCCGGCACCTAAGGAAACCTACCAAACCTGTGCATTTTTGAAAACTAGAGACCTAGGGGAATCCAAGATGGGGTGACTTGTGGGGCCCTGACCAGGTTCTGTTACCCAGAATCCTTTGCAAACCTCAAAATTTGGCTAAAAAAACACATTTTCTTCACATTTCGGTGACAGAAAGTTCTGGCATCTGAGAGGAGCCACAAATTTCCTTCCACCCAGCATTCCCCCAAGTCTCCGATAAAAATGATACCTCACTTGTGTGGGTAGGCCTAGCGCCCGCGACAGGAAATGCCCCAAAACGCAACGTGGAAACATCAAATTTTTTGAAAGAAAACAGAGGTGTTTTTTGCAAAGTGCCTACCTGTAGATTTTGGCCTCTAGCTCAGCCGGCACCTAGGGAAACCTATGAAACCTGTGCATTTTTGAAAACTAGAGACCTAGGGGAATCCAAGATGGGGTGACTTGTGGGGCTCTGACCAGGTTCTGTTACCCAGAATCCTTTGCAAACCTCAAAATTTGGCTAACAAAATACATTTTCCTCATATTTCGGTAACAGAAAGTTCTGGAATCTGAGAGGAGCCACAAATTTCCTTCCACCCAGCGTTCCCCCAAGTCTTTCGATAAAAATGATACCTCACTTGTGTGGGTAGGCCTAGCGCCCGCGACAGGAAATGGCCCAAAACACAACGTGGACACATCACATTTTTTCATAGAAAACAGTGCCTACCTGTGGATTTTGGCCTCTAGCTCAGCCGGCACCTGGGGAAACCTAGCAAACCAGCGCATTTTTGAAAACTAGAAACCCAGGGGAATCCAAGATGGGGTGAGTTGTGGGGCTCTGACCAGGTTCTGTTACCCAGAATCCTTTGCAAACCTCAAAATTTGGCTACAAAAACACGTTTTCCTCACATTTCGGTGACAGAAAGTTCTGGAATCTGAGAGGAGCCACAAATTTCCTTCCACCCAGCGTTCCCCCAAGTCTCCCGATAGAAATGATACCTCACTTGTGTGGGTAGGCCTAGCGCCCGCAACAGGAAATGGCCCAAAACACAACGTGGACACATCACATTTTTTCATAGAAAACAGTGCCTACCTGTGGACTTTGGCCTCTAGCTCAGCCGGCACCTGGGGAAACCTAGCAAACCAGCGCATTTTTGAAAACTAGAAACCTAGGGGAATCCATGATGGGGTGACTTGTGGGGCTCTGACCAGGTTCTGTTACCCAGAATCCTTTGCAAACCTCAAAATTTGGCTAAAAAAAACACATTTTCCTCACATTTCGGTGACAGAAAGTTCTGGAATCTGAGAGGAGCCACAAATTTCCTTCCACCCAGCATTCCCCCAAGTCTCCCGATAAAAATGATACCTCACTTGTGTGGGTAGGCCTAGCGCCCGTGACAGGAAACGCCCCAAAACACAACGTGGACACATCACATTTTTTGAAAGAAAACAGAGGTGTTTTTTGCAAAGTGCCTACCTGTAGATTTTGGCCTCTAGCTCAGCCGGCACCAAAGGAAACCTACCAAACCTGTGCATGTTTGAAAACTAGAGACCTAGGGGAATCCAAGATGGGGTGACTTGTGGGGCTCTGACCAGGTTCTGTTACCCAGAATCCTTTGCAAACCTCAAAATTTGGCTAACAAAACACATTTTCCTCACATTTCGGTGACAGAAAGTTCTGGCATCTGAGAGGAGCCACAAATTTCCTTCCACCCAGCGTTCCCCCAAGTCTCCCGATAAAAATGATACCTCACTTGTGTGGGTAGGCCTAGCGCCCGCGACAGGAAATGCCCCAAAACGCAACGTGGAAACATCACATTTTTTGAAAGAAAACAGAGGTGTTTTTTGCAAAGTGCCTACCTGTAGATTTTGGCCTCTAGCTCAGTCGGCACCTAGGGAAACCTACCAAACCTGAGCATTTTTGAAAACTAGAGACGTAGGGGAATCCAAGATGGGGTGACTTGTGGGGCTCTGACCAGGTTCTGTTACCCAGAATCCTTTGCAAACCTCCAAAGTTGGCTAAACAAACACTTTTCCTCACATTTCGGTGACAGATAGTTCTGGAATTAGAGAGGAGCCACAAATTTCCTTCCACCCAGCGTTCCCCCAAGTCTCCTGATAAAAATGATACCTCACTTGTGTGGGTAGGCCTAGCGCCCGCGACAGGAAATGCCCCAAAACGCAACGTGGAAACATCACATTTTTTGAAAGAAAACAGAGTTGTTTTTTGCAAAGTGCCTACCTGTAGATTTTGGCCTCTAGCTCAGCCGGCACCTAGGGAAACCTACCAAACCTGTGCATTTTTAAAAACTAGACACCTAGGGGAATCCAAGATGGGGTGACTTGTGGGGCTCTGACCAGGTTCTGTTACCCAGAATCCTTTGCAAACCTCAAAATGTGGCTAATAAAACACATTTTCCTCACATTTCAGTGACAGAAAGTTCTGGAATCTGAGAGGAGCCACACATTTTCTTTCCACCCAGCATTCCCCCAAGTCTCCCGATAAAAATGATACCTCACTTGTGTGGGTAGGCCTAGCGCCCGTGACAGGAAACGCCCCAAAACACAACGTGGACACATCACATTTTTTGAAAGAAAACAGAGGTGTTTTGTGCAAAGTGCCTACCTGTAGATTTTGGCCTCTAGCTCAGCCGGCACCTAAGGAAACTTACCAAACCTGTGCATTTTCGAAAACTAGAGACCTAGGGGAATCCAAGATGGGGTGACTTGTAGGGCTCTGACCAGGTTCTGTTACCAAGAATCCTTTGCAAACCTCAAAATTTGGCTAACAAAACACATTTTCCTCACATTTCGGTGACAGAAAGTTCTGGCATCTGAGAGGAGCCACAAATTTCCTTCCACCCAGCGTTCCCCCAAGTCTCCCGATAAAAATGATACCTCACTTGTGTGGGTAGGCCTAGCGCCCGCGACAGGAAATGCCCCAAAACGCAACGTGGAAACATCACATTTTTTGAAAGATAACAGAGGTGTTTTTTGCAAAGTGCCTACCTGTAGATTTTGGCCTCTAGCTCAGCCGGCACCTAAGGAAACCTACCAAACCTGTGCATTTTTGAAAACTAGACACCTAGGGGAATCCAAAATGGGGTGACTTGTGGGGCTCTGACCAGGTTCTGTTACCCAGAATCCTTTGCAAACCTCAAAATTTGGCTAACAAAACACATTTTCCTCACATTTCGGTGACAGAAAGTTCTGGCATCTGAGAGAAGCCACAAATTTCCTTCCACCCAGCGTTCCCCCAAGTCTCCCGATAAAATTGATACCTCACTTGTGTGGGTAGGCCAGGCGCCCGCGACAGGAAATGCCCCAAAACGCAACGTGGAAACATCACATTTTTTGAAAGAAAACAGAGTTGTTTTTTGCAAAGTGCCTACCTGTAGATTTTGGCCTCTAGCTCAGCCGGCACATAGGGAAACCTACCAAACCTGTGCATTTTTAAAAACTAGACACCTAGGGGAATCCAAGATGGGGTGACTTGTGGGGCTCTGACCAGGTTCTGTTACCCAGAATCCTTTGCAAACCTCAAAATGTGGCTAAAAAAACACATTTTCCTCACATTTCGGTGACAGAAAGTTCTGGAATCTGAGAGGAGCCACAAATTTCCTTCCACCCAGCATTCCCCAAAGTGTCCCGATAAAAATGATACCTCACTTGTGTGGGTAGGCCTAGTGCCCGTGACAGGAAACGCCCCAAAACACAACGTGGACACATCACGTTTTTTGAAAGAAAAAAGAGGTGTTTCTTGCAAAGTGCCTACCTGTAGATTTTGGCCTCTAGCTCAGCCGGCACCTAAGGAAACCTACCAAACCTGTGCATTTTTGAAAACTAGAGACCTAGGGGAATCCAAGATGGGGTGACTTGTGGGGCTCTGACCAGGTTCTGTTACCCAGAATCCTTTGCAAACCTCAAAATTTGGCTAACAAAACACATTTTCCTCACATTTCAGTGACAGAAAGTTCTGGCATCTGAGAGGAGCCACAAATTTCCTTCCACCCAGCGTTCCCCCAAGTCTCCCGATAAAAATGATACCTCACTTGTGTGGGTAGGCCTAGCGCCCGCGACAGGAAATGCCCCAAAACGCAACGTGGAAACATCACATTTTTTGAAAGATAACAGAGGTGTTTTTTGCAAAGTGCCTACCTGTAGATTTTGGCCTCTAGCTCAGCCGGCACCTAGGGAAACCTACCAAACCTGTGCATTTTTGAAAACTAGAGACCTAGGGGAATCCAAGATGGGGTGACTTGTGGGGCTCTGACCAGGTTCTGTTACCCAGAATCCTTTGCAAACCTCAAAATTTGGCTAACAAAACACAGTTTCCTCACATTTCGGTGACAGAAAGTTCTGGCATCTGAGAGGAGCCACAAATTTCCTTCCACCCAGCGTTCCCCCAAGTCTCCCGATAAAAATTATACCTCACTTGTGTGGGTAGGCCTAGCGCCCGCGAGAGGAAATGCCCCAAAACGCAACGTGGAAACATCACATTTTTTGAAAGGAAACAGAGCTGTTTTTTGCAAAGTGCCTACCTGTAGATTTTGGCCTCTAGCTCAGCCGGCACCTAGGGAAACCTACCAAACCTGTGCATTTTTGAAAACTAGAGACCTAGGGGAATCCATGATGGGGTGACTTGTGGGGCTCTGACCAGGTTCTGTTACCCAGAATCCTTTGCAAACCTCAAAATTTGGCTAAAAAAACACATTTTCCTCACATTTCGGTGACAGAAAGTTCTGGAATCTGAGAGGAGCCACAAATTTCCTTCCACCCAGCATTCCCCCAAGTCTCCCGATAAAAATGATACCTCACTTGTGTGGGTAGGCCTAGCGCCCGTGACAGGAAACGCCCCAAAACACAACGTGGACACATCACATTTTTTGAAAGAAAACAGAGGTGTTTTTTGCAAAGTGCCTACCTGTAGATTTTGGCCTCTAGCTCAGTCGGCACCTAAGGAAACCTACCAAACCTGTGCATTTTTGAAAACTAGAGACCTAGGGGAATCCAAGATGGGGTGACTTGTGGGGCTCTGACCAGGTTCTGTTACCCAGAATCCTTTGCAAACCTAAAAATTTGGCTATAAAAACACATTTTCCTCACATTTCGGTGACAGAAAGTTCTGGAATCTGAGAGGAGCCACAAATTTCCTTCCACCCAGCATTCCCCCAAGTCTCCCGATAAAAATGATACCTCACTTGTGTGGGTAGGCCTAGCGCCCGTGACAGGAAACGCCCCAAAACACAACGTGGACACATCACATTTTTTTAAAGATAACAGAGGTGTTTTTTGCAAAGTGCCTACCTGTAGATTTTGGCCTCTAGCTCAGCCGGCACCTAGGGAAACCTACCAAACCTGTGCATTTTTTAAAACTAGAGACCTAGGGGAATCCAAGATGGGTGACTTGTGGGGCTCTGACCAGGTTCTGTTACCCAGAATCCTTTGCAAACCTCAAAATTTGGCTAACAAAACACATTTTCCTCACATTTCGGTGACAGAAAGTTCTGGCATCTGAGAGGAGCCACAAATTTCCTTCCACCCAGCGTTCCCCCAAGTCTCCCGATAAAAATGATACCTCACTTGTGTGGGTAGGCCTAGCGCCCGCGAGAGGAAATGCCCAAAACCAACGTGGAAACATCACATTTTTTTAAAGAAAACAGAGGTGTTTTTTGCAAAGTGCCTACCAGTAGATTTTGGCCTCTAGCTCAGCCGGCACCTAGGGAAACCTACCAAACCTGTGCATTTTTTGAAAACTAGAGACCTAGGGGAATCCATGATGGGGTGACTTGTGGGGCTCTGACCAGGTTCTGTTACCCAGAATCCTTTGCAAACCTCAAAATTTGGCTAAAAAAACACATTTTCCTCACATTTCGGTGACAGAAAGTTCTGGAATCTGAGAGGAGCCACAAATTTCCTTCCACCCAGCATTCCCCCAAGTGTCCCGATAAAAATGATACCTCACTTGTGTGGGTAGGCCTAGTGCCCGTGACAGGAAACGCCCCAAAACACAACGTGGACACATCACGTTTTTTGAAAGAAAAAAGAGGTGTTTCTTGCAAAGTGCCTACCTGTAGATTTTGGCCTCTAGCTCAGCCGGCACCTAAGGAAACCTACCAAACCTGTGCATTTTTGAAAACTAGAGACCTAGGGGAATCCAAGATGGGGTGACTTGTGGGGCTCTGACCAGGTTCTGTTACCCAGAATCCTTTGCAAACCTAAAAATTTGGCTATAAAAACACATTTTCCTCACATTTCGGTGACAGAAAGTTCTGGAATCTGAGAGGAGCCACAAATTTCCTTCCACCCAGCATTCCCCCAAGTCTCCCGATAAAAATGATACCTCACTTGTGTGGTAGGCCTAGCGCCCGTGACAGGAAACGCCCCAAAACACAACGTGGACACATCACATTTTTTGAAAGAAAACAGAGGTGTTTTTTGCAAAGTGCCTACCTGTAGATTTTGGCCTCTAGCTCAGCCGGCACCTAAGGAAACCTACCAAACCTGTGCATGTTTGAAAACTAGAGACCTAGGGGAATCCAAGATGGGGTGACTTGTGGGGCTCTGACCAGGTTTCTGTTACCCAGAATCCTTTGCAAACCTCAAAATTTGGCTAACAAAACACATTTTCCTCACATTTCGGTGACAGAAAGTTCTGGCATCTGAGAGGAGCCACAAATTTCCTTCCACCCAGCGTTCCCCCAAGTCTCCCGATAAAAATGATACCTCACTTGTGTGGGTAGGCCTAGCGCCCGCGACAGGAAATGCCCCAAAACGCAACGTGGAAACATCACATTTTTTGAAAGAAAACAGAGGTGTTTTTTTGCAAAGTGCCTACCTGTAGATTTTGGCCTCTAGCTCAGTCGGCACCTAGGGAAACCTACCAAACCTGAGCATTTTTGAAAACTAGAGACGTAGGGGAATCCAAGATGGGGTGACTTGTGGGGCTCTGACCAGGTTCTGTTACCCAGAATCCTTTGCAAACCTCCAAAGTTGGCCTAAACAAACACTTTTCCTCACATTTCGGTGACAGATAGTTCTGGAATTAGAGAGGAGCCACAAATTTCCTTCCACCCAGCGTTCCCCCAAGTCTCCTGATAAAAATGATACCTCACTTGTGTGGGTAGGCCTAGCGCCCGCGACAGGAAATGCCCAAAACGCAACGTGGAAACATCACATTTTTTGAAAGAAAACAGAGTTGTTTTTTGCAAAGTGCCTACCTGTAGATTTTGGCCTCTAGCTCAGCCGGCACCTAGGGAAACCTACCAAACCTGTGCATTTTTAAAAACTAGACACCTAGGGGAATCCAAGATGGGGTGACTTGTGGGGCTCTGACCAGGTTCTGTTACCCAGAATCCTTTGCAAACCTCAAAATGTGGCTAATAAAACACATTTTCCTCACATTTCAGTGACAGAAAGTTCTGGAATCTGAGAGGAGCCACACATTTTCTTTCCACCCAGCATTCCCCCAAGTCTCCCGATAAAAATGATACCTCACTTGTGTGGGTAGGCCTAGCGCCCGTGACAGGAAACGCCCCAAAACACAACGTGGACACATCACATTTTTTGAAAGAAAACAGAGGTGTTTTGTGCAAAGTGCCTACCTGTAGATTTTGGCCTCTAGCTCAGCCGGCACCTAAGGAAACCTACCAAACCTGTGCATTTTCGAAAACTAGAGACCTAGGGGAATCCAAGATGGGGTGACTTGTAGGGCTCTGACCAGGTTCTGTTACCAAGAATCCTTTGCAAACCTCAAAATTTGGCTAACAAAACACATTTTCCTCACATTTCGGTGACAGAAAGTTCTGGCATCTGAGAGGAGCCACAATTTCCTTCCACCCAGCGTTCCCCAAGTCTCCCGATAAAAATGATACCTCACTTGTGTGGGTAGGCCTAGCGCCCGCGACAGGAAATGCCCCAAAACGCAACGTGGAAACATCACATTTTTTGAAAGATAACAGAGGTGTTTTTTGCAAAGTGCCTACCTGTAGATTTTGGCCTCTAGCTCAGCCGGCACCTAAGGAAACCTACCAAACCTGTGCATTTTTGAAAACTAGACACCTAGGGGAATCCAAAATGGGGTGACTTGTGGGGCTCTGACCAGGTTCTGTTACCCAGAATCCTTTGCAAACCTCAAAATTTGGCTAACAAAACACATTTTCCTCACATTTCGGTGACAGAAAGTTCTGGCATCTGAGAGAAGCCACAAATTTCCTTCCACCCAGCGTTCCCCCAAGTCTCCCGATAAAATTGATACCTCACTTGTGTGGGTAGGCCAGGCGCCCGCGACAGGAAATGCCCCAAAACGCAACGTGGAAACATCACATTTTTTGAAAGAAAACAGAGTTGTTTTTTGCAAAGTGCCTACCTGTAGATTTTGGCCTCTAGCTCAGCCGGCACATAGGGAAACCTACCAAACCTGTGCATTTTTAAAAACTAGACACCTAGGGGAATCCAAGATGGGGTGACTTGTGGGGCTCTGACCAGGTTCTGTTACCCAGAATCCTTTGCAAACCTCAAAATGTGGCTAAAAAAACACATTTTCCTCACATTTCGGTGACAGAAAGTTCTGGAATCTGAGAGGAGCCACAAATTTCCTTCCACCCAGCATTCCCCCAAGTGTCCCGATAAAAATGATACCTCACTTGTGTGGGTAGGCCTAGTGCCCGTGACAGGAAACGCCCCAAAACACAACGTGGACACATCACGTTTTTTGAAAGAAAAAAGAGGTGTTTCTTGCAAAGTGCCTACCTGTAGATTTTGGCCTCTAGCTCAGCCGGCACCTAAGGAAACCTACCAAACCTGTGCATTTTTGAAAACTAGAGACCTAGGGGAATCCAAGATGGGGTGACTTGTGGGGCTCTGACCAGGTTCTGTTACCCAGAATCCTTTGCAAACCTCAAAATTTGGCTAACAAAACACATTTTCCTCACATTTCAGTGACAGAAAGTTCTGGCATCTGAGAGGAGCCACAAATTTCCTTCCACCAGCGTTCCCCAAGTCTCCCGATAAAAATGATACCTCACTTGTGTGGGTAGGCCTAGCGCCCGCGACAGGAAATGCCCCAAAACGCAACGTGGAAACATCACATTTTTTGAAAGATAACAGAGGTGTTTTTTGCAAAGTGCCTACCTGTAGATTTTGGCCTCTAGCTCAGCCGGCACCTAGGGAAACCTACCAAACCTGTGCATTTTTGAAAACTAGAGACCTAGGGGAATCCAAGATGGGGTGACTTGTGGGGCTCTGACCAGGTTCTGTTACCCAGAATCCTTTGCAAACCTCAAAATTTGGCTAACAAAACACAGTTTCCTCACATTTCGGTGACAGAAAGTTCTGGCATCTGAGAGGAGCCACAAATTTCCTTCCACCCAGTGTTCCCCCAAGTCTCCCGATAAAAAATTATACCTCACTTGTGTGGGTAGGCCTAGCGGCCCGCGAGAGGAAATGCCCCAAAACGCAACGTGGAAACATCACATTTTTTGAAAGGAAACAGAGCTGTTTTTTGCAAAGTGCCTACCTGTAGATTTTGGCCTCTAGCTCAGCCGGCACCTAGGGAAACCTACCAAACCTGTGCATTTTTGAAAACTAGAGACCTAGGGGAATCCATGATGGGGTGACTTGTGGGGCTCTGACCAGGTTCTGTTACCCAGAATCCTTTGCAAACCTCAAATTTGGCTAAAAAAACACATTTTCCTCACATTTCGGTGACAGAAAGTTCTGGAATCTGAGAGGAGCCACAAATTTCCTTCCACCCAGCAATTCCCCAAGTCTCCCGATAAAAAATGATACCTCACTTGTGTGGGTAGGCCTAGCGCCCGTGACAGGAAACGCCCCAAAACACAACGTGGACACATCACATTTTTTGAAAGAAAACAGAGGTGTTTTTTGCAAAGTGCCTACCTGTAGATTTTGGCCTCTAGCTCAGTCGGCACCTAAGGAAACCTACCAAACCTGTGCATTTTTGAAAACTAGAGACCTAGGGGAATCCAAGATGGGGTGACTTGTGGGCTCTGACCAGGTTCTGTTACCCAGAATCCTTTGCAAACCTAAAAATTTGGCTATAAAAACACATTTTCCTCACATTTCGGTGACAGAAAGTTCTGGAATCTGAGAGGAGCCACAAATTTCCTTCCACCCAGCATTCCCCCAAGTCTCCCGATAAAAATGATACCTCACTTGTGTGGGTAGGCCTAGCGCCCGTGACAGGAAACGCCCCAAAACACAACGTGGACACATCACATTTTTTTAAAGATAACAGAGGTGTTTTTTGCAAAGTGCCTACCTGTAGATTTTGGCCTCTAGCTCAGCCGGCTCCTAGGGAAACCTACCAAACCTGTGCATTTTTTAAAACTAGAGACCTAGGGGAATCCAAGATGGGGTGACTTGTGGGGCTCTGACCAGGTCTGTTACCCAGAATCCTTTGCAAACCTCAAAATTTGGCTAACAAAACACATTTTCCTCACATTTCGGTGACAGAAAGTTCTGGCATCTGAGAGGAGCCACAAATTTCCTTCCACCCAGCGTTCCCCCAAGTCTCCCGATAAAAATGATACCTCACTTGTGTGGGTAGGCCTAGCGCCCGCGAGAGGAAATGCCCCAAAACCACGTGGAAACATCACATTTTTTTAAAGAAAACAGAGGTGTTTTTTGCAAAGTGCCTACCAGTAGATTTTGGCCTCTAGCTCAGCCGGCACCTAGGGAAACCTACCAAACCTGTGCATTTTTTGAAAACTAGAGACCTAGGGGAATCCATGATGGGGTGACTTGTGGGGCTCTGACCAGGTTCTGTTACCCAGAATCCTTTGCAAACCTCAAAATTTGGCTAAAAAAACACATTTTCCTCACATTTCGGTGACAGAAAGTTCTGGAATCTGAGAGGAGCCACAAATGTCCTTCCACCCAGCATTCCCCCAAGTCTCCCGATAAAAATGATACCTCACTTGTGTGGGTAGGCCTAGCGCCCGTGACAGGAAACGCCCCAAAACACAACGTGGACACATCACATTTTTTGAAAGAAAACAGAGGTGTTTTTTGCAAAATGCCTACCTGTAGATTTTGGCCTCTAGCTCAGTCGGCACCTAAGGAATCCTACCAAACCTGTGCATTTTTGAAAACTAGAGACCTAGGGGAATCCAAGATGGGGTGACTTGTGGGGCTCTGACCAGGTTCTGTTACCCAGAATCCTTTGCAAACCTCAAAATTTGGCTAAAAAAACACATTTTCCTCACATTTCGGTGACAGAAAGTTCTGGAATCTGAGAGGAGCCACAAATTTCCTTCCACCCAGCATTCCCCGAAGTCTCCCGATAAAAATGATACCTCACTTGTGTGGGTAGGCCTAGCGCCCGTGACAGGAAACGCCCCAAAACACAACGTGGACACATCACATTTTTGAAAGAAAACAGAGGTGTTTTTTGCAAAGTGCCTACCTGTAGATTTTGGCCTCTAGCTCAGCCGGCACCTAAGGAAACCTACCAAACCTGTGCATTTTTTAAAACTAGAGACCTAGGGGAATCCAAGATGGGGTGACTTGTGGGGCTCTGACCAGGTTCTGTTACCCAGAATCCTTTGCAAACCTCAAAATTTGGCTAACAAAACACATTTTCCTCACATTTCGGTGACAGAAAGTTCTGGTATCTGAGAGGAGCCACAAATTTCCTTCCACCCAGCATTCCCCCAAGTCTCCCGATAAAAATGATACCTCACTTGTGTGGGTAGGCCTAGCGCCCGTGACAGGAAACGCCCCAAAACACAACGTGGACACATCACATTTTTTTAAAGAAAACAGAGGTGTTTTTTGCAAAGTGCCTACCTGTAGATTTTGGCCTCTAGCTCAGCCGGCACCTAAGGAAACCTACCAAACCTGTGCATTTTTGAAAACTAGAGACCTAGGGGAATCCAAGATGGGGTGACTTGTGGGGCTCTGACCAGGTTCTGTTACCCAGAATCCTTTGCAAACCTCAAAATTTGGCTAACAAAACACATTTTCCTCACATTTCAGTGACAGAAAGTTCTGGAATCTGAGAGGAGCCACAAATTTCCTTCCACCCAGCGTTCCCCCAAGTCTCCCGATAAAAATGATACCTCACTTGTGTGGCTAGGCCTAGCGCCCGTGACAGGAAACACCCCAAAACACAACGTGGACACATCACATTTTTTTAAAGAAAACAGAGGTGTTTTTTTGCAAAGTGCCTACCTGTAGATTTTGGCCTCTAGCTCAGCAGGCACCTAAGGAAACCTACCAAACCTGTGCATTTTTGAAAACTAGAGACCTAGGGGAATCCAAGATGGGGTGACTTGTGGGGCTCTGACCAGGTTCTGTTACCCAGAATCCTTTGCAAACCTCAAAATTTGGCTAACAAAACACATTTTCCTAACATTTCGGTGACAGAAAGTTCTGGCATCTGAGAGAAGCCACAAATTTCCTTCCACCCAGCGTTCCCCCAAGTCTCCCGATAAAAATGATACCTCACTTGTGTGGGTAGGCCTAGCGCCCGCGACAGGAAATGCCCCAAAACGCAACGTGGAAACATCACATTTTTTTAAAGAAAACAGAGTTGTTTTTTGCAAAGTGCCTACCTGTAGATTTTGGCCTCTAGCTCAGCCGGCACCTAGGGAAACCTACCAAACCTGTGCATTTTTAAAACTAGACACCTAGGGGAATCCAAGATGGGGTGACTTGTGGGGCTCTGACCAGGTTCTGTTACCCAGAATCCTTTGCAAACCTCAAAATGTGGCTAAAAAAACACATTTTCCTCACATTTCAGTGACAGAAAGTTCTGGAATCTGAGAGGAGCCACAAATTTCCTTCCACCCAGCATTCCCCCAAGTGTCCCGATAAAAATGATACCTCACTTGTGTGGGTAGGCCTAGCGCCCGTGACAGGAAACGCCCCAAAACAACAACGTGGACACATCACATTTTTTTAAAGAAAACAGAGGTGTTTTTTTGCAAAGTGCCTACCTGTAGATTTTGGCCGCTAGCTCAGCCGGCACCTAAGGAAACCTACCAAACCTGTGCATTTTCGAAAACTAGAGACCTAGGGGAATCCAAGATGGGGTGACTTGTGGGGCTCTGACCAGGTTCTGTTACTCAGAATCCTTTGCAAACCTCAAAATTTGGCTAACAAAACACATTTTCCTCACATTTCAGTGACAGAAAGTTCTGGCATCTGAGAGGAGCCACAAATTTCCTTCCACCCAGCGTTCCCCCAAGTCTCCCGATAAAAATGATACCTCACTTGTGTGGGTAGGCCTAGCGCCCGCGACAGGAAATGCCCCAAAACGCAACGTGGAAACATCACATTTTTTTAAAGAAAACAGAGGTGTTTTTTGCAAATTGCCTACCTGTAGATTTTGGCCTCTAGCTCAGCCGGCACCTAAGGAAACCTACCAAACCTGTGCATTTTTGAACACTAGAGACCTAGGGGAATCCAAGATGGGGTGACTTGTGGGGCTCTGACCAGGTTCTGTTACCCAGAATCCTTTGCAAACCTCAAAATTTGGCTAACAAAACACATTTTCATCACATTTCAGTGACAGAAAGTTCTGGCATCTGAGAGGAGCCACAAATTTCCTTCCACCCAGCGTTCCCCCAAGTCTCCCGATAAAAATGATACCTCACTTGTGTGGGTAGGCCTAGCGCCCGCGACAGGAAATGCCCCAAAACGCAACGTGGAAACATCACATTTTTTGAAAGATAACAGAGGTGTTTTTTGCAAAGTGCCTACCTGTAGATTTTGGCCTCTAGCTCAGCCGGCACCTAGGGAAACCTACCAAACATGTGCATTTTTGAAAACGAGACACCTAGGGGAATCAAAAATGTGGTGACTTGTGGGGCTCTGACCAGGTTCTGTTACCCAGAATCCTTTGCAAACCTCAAAATTTGACTAAAAAAACATATTTTCCTCACATTTCGGTGACAGAAAGTTCTGGAATCTGAGAGGAGCCACAAATTTCCTTCCACCCAGCATTCCCCCAAGTGTCCCGATAAAAATGATACCTCACTTGTGTGGGTAGGCCTAGCGCCCGCGAGAGGAAATGCCCCAAAACGCAACGTGGAAACATCACATTTTTTGAAAGGAAACAGAGCTGTTTTTTGCAAAGTGCCTACCTGTAGATTTTGGCCTCTAGCTCAGCCGGCACCTAGGGAAACCTACCAAACCTGTGCATTTTTGAAAACTAGAAACCTAGGGGAATCCATGATGGGGTGACTTGTGGGGCTCTGACCAGGTTCTGTTACCCAGAATCCTTTGCAAACCTCAAAATTTGGCTAAAAAAACACATTTTCC